>NC_069502.1:1035927282-1036004782 GCF_027579735.1 Bombina bombina
ATAGCAGCTCTGCTTGGGTGATCCTCTTGCACTTCCTGTTGGGGAGGAGTTAATATCCCATAAGTAATGATGACCCGTGGACTGACTACACTTAACAGGAGAAATTATTATCAAACCTACTGTACTCTGATAATGAGATACATGATATTGAAGAAGTGGAAGGCTATGGCCCCTATTTAAGAAAGTCTGGCGGACATCGCTGAATGCGGAGAGCAATACGCTCTCTGTATTCAGCATTGCACCAACATTCCGGCAATGCCTGTCCACCTGCTCAGAGCAGGCGGACAGGTTATGGAGCAGCGGTCTTTGTGACCGCTGCTTCATAACTGCTGTTTCTGGAGAGTCTGCAGGCTTGCCAGAAACACGGGGCATCAAGCTCCATTCGGAGCTTGATAGATAGGCCCCTTCATCTCCACCCAGTTTTGCCAGCTTTATAAATAGTCTGCTACAACATATTACGTTTGAGATACAGAATATTAATTTATTAAATGATAATAAGACACAGGAGTTTATTGATAAATGGCTACCGCTGATTAAAGTACAAACATTGGAGATTCAAAAACAGTTATTATCTCCACTATTTAATACCAAACCGTTTATTTCAGTAGCTAAAATGGGTCTGTTTCCCCTCTCTTGGATACCGGTTTTATCACTAGCTCAGTAATCTGAGGAGTGTGTTAAACCAAGGAAGGATATAGAGGGATGGAGTGATGTATATATGTATATAAGTTTTTTTAAAAAAAAAATTATGAGGGAATAAAAGAAAAATGTTACGGTTCATAGGCATGACAGTTTTACTTAAAGTGTCAACAGATATGGGGGCTCATTAAACAGGAATAGTTTTTTTCTGGATTATGACATTTTGAAACTAGAGTGATCTTTGTGAATTTCTCTATGGTTAAACATTTGAAAGGCATGTTTATGCATTATCTTTTTATTTTGTTTCATGTATTTATTGTTTCTGTATAAACATGTCATGGTTTGTTATCTGTTTTATGGGCACAATGTATGTAATTTTTTTCCCCCCTATGTTCTATGAACAGGCTTAATAAAAGAATTAAAAAAAATAAAAAAGATAAAGGGAGAGGGCAGAAAAGCTGCTAATATAAAAGCTGTGAATAAATCATCCAAATCAATATCCCTTATTTTGTTATTATTATTATAAAACAAGGCAAAATATGAAAGTGGAAGGCCCTGTAGTGAGTCTGTAGCAAAATTAAGGGACAAAGGACTTGAAGTCTGGATGGTTCTAGGTTACTACAATGTTGCAAGTAAGGGGGCGGGGGTTTCTACTCACCTTTAACCCCTTAATGACCGAGGACGTACGCCATACGTCCTCAGAAAAAACAGAATTTATGTTTACCTGATAAATTTCTTTCTCCAACGGTGTGTCCGGTCCACGGCGTCATCCTTACTTGTGGGATATTCTCTTCCCCAACAGGAAATGGCAAAGAGCCCAGCAAAGCTGGTCACATGATCCCTCCTAGGCTCCGCCTACCCCAGTCATTCGACCGACGTTAAGGAGGAATATTTGCATAGGAGAAACCATATGGTACCGTGGTGACTGTAGTTAAAGAAAATAAAAAATCAGACCTGATTAAAAAAACCAGGGCGGGCCGTGGACCGGACACACCGTTGGAGAAAGAAATTTATCAGGTAAACATAAATTCTGTTTTCTCCAACATAGGTGTGTCCGGTCCACGGCGTCATCCTTACTTGTGGGAACCAATACCAAAGCTTTAGGACACGGATGAAGGGAGGGAGCAAATCAGGTCACCTAAATGGAAGGCACCACGGCTTGCAAAACCTTTCTCCCAAAAATAGCCTCAGAAGAAGCAAAAGTATCAAACTTGTAAAATTTGGTAAAAGTGTGCAGTGAAGACCAAGTCGCTGCCCTACATATCTGATCAACAGAAGCCTCGTTCTTGAAGGCCCATGTGGAAGCCACAGCCCTAGTGGAATGAGCTGTGATTCTTTCGGGAGGCTGCCGTCCGGCAGTCTCGTAAGCCAATCTGATGATGCTTTTAATCCAAAAAGAGAGAGAGGTAGAAGTTGCTTTTTGACCTCTCCTTTTACCTGAATAAACAACAAACAAGGAAGATGTTTGTCTAAAATCCTTTGTAGCATCTAAATAGAATTTTAGAGCGCGAACAACATCCAAATTGTGCAACAAACGTTCCTTCTTTGAAACTGGTTTTGGACACAGAGAAGGTACGATAATCTCCTGGTTAATGTTTTTGTTAGAAACAACTTTTGGAAGAAAACCAGGTTTAGTACGTAAAACCACCTTATCTGCATGGAACACCAGATAAGGAGGAGAACACTGCAGAGCAGATAATTCTGAGACTCTTCTAGCAGAAGAAATCGCAACTAAAAACAAAACTTTCCAAGATAATAACTTAATATCAACGGAATGTAAGGGTTCAAACGGAACCCCCTGAAGAACTGAAAGAACTAAATTGAGACTCCAAGGAGGAGTCAAAGGTTTGTAAACAGGCTTGATTCTAACCAGAGCCTGAACAAAGGCTTGAACATCTGGCACAGCTGCCAGCTTTTTGTGAAGTAATACCGACAAGGCAGAAATCTGTCCCTTCAGGGAACTTGCAGATAATCCTTTTTCCAATCCTTCTTGAAGGAAGGATAGAATCCTAGGAATCTTAACCTTGTCCCAAGGGAATCCTTTAGATTCACACCAACAGATATATTTTTTCCAAATTTTGTGGTAAATCTTTCTAGTCACAGGCTTTCTGGCCTGAACAAGAGTATCGATCACAGAATCTGAGAATCCTCGCTTCGATAAAATCAAGCGTTCAATCTCCAAGCAGTCAGCTGGAGTGAAACCAGATTCGGATGTTCGAACGGACCCTGAACAAGAAGGTCTCGTCTCAAAGGTAGCTTCCAAGGTGGAGCCGATGACATATTCACCAGATCTGCATACCAAGTCCTGCGTGGCCACGCAGGAGCTATCAAGATCACCGACGCCCTCTCCTGCTTGATCCTGGCTATCAGCCTGGGGATGAGAGGAAATGGCGGGAACACATAAGCTAGTTTGAAGGTCCAAGGTGCTACTAGTGCATCCACTAGAGCCGCCTTGGGATCCCTGGATCTGGCCCCGTAGCAAGGAACTTTGAAGTTCTGACGAGAGGCCATCAGATCCATGTCTGGAATGCCCCACAGGTGAGTGACTTGGGCAAAGATTTCCGGATGGAGTTCCCACTCCCCCGGATGCAATGTCTGACGACTCAGAAAATCCGCTTCCCAATTTTCCACTCCTGGGATGTGGATAGCAGACAGGTGGCAGGAGTGAGACTCCGCCCAAAGAATAATTTTGGTTACTTCTTCCATCGCTAGGGAACTCCTTGTTCCCCCCTGATGGTTGATGTACGCAACAGTCGTCATGTTGTCTGATTGAAACCGTATGAACCTGGTCCTCGCCAGCTGGGGCCAGGCCTGGAGCGCATTGAATATCGCTCTCAGTTCCAGAATATTTATCGGTAGAAGAGATTCTTCCCGAGACCAAAGACCCTGAGCTTTCAGGGATCCCCAGACCGCGCCCCAGCCTATCAGACTGGCGTCGGTCGTGACAATGACCCACTCTGGTCTGTGGAACATCATCCCTTGAGACAGATTGTCCAGGGACAGCCACCAACGGAGTGAGTCTCTGGTCCTCTGATTTACTTGTATCTTCGGAGACAAGTCTGTATAGTCCCCATTCCACTGACTGAGCATGCACAGTTGTAATGGTCTTAGATGAATGCGCGCAAAAGGAACTATGTCCATCGCCGCCACCATCAACCCGATCACTTCCATGCACTGAGCTATGGAAGGAAGAGGAACGGAATGAAGTATCCGACAAGAGTCCAGAAGCTTTGTTTTTCTGGCCTCTGTTAGAAAGATCCTCATTTCTAAGGAGTCTATAATTGTTCCCAAGAAGGGAACCCTTGTTGACGGGAATAGAGAACTCTTTTCCACGTTCACTTTCCAGCCGTGAGATCTGAGAAAGGCCAGGACAATGTCCGTGTGAGCCTTTGCTTGAGGAAGGGACGACGCTTGAATCAGAATGTCATCCAGGTAAGGTACTACTGCAATGCCCCTTGGTCTTAGCACCGCTAGAAGGGACCCTAGTACCTTTGTGAAAATCCTTGGAGCAGTGGCTAATCCGAAAGGAAGCGCCACGAACTGGTAATGTTTGTCCAGGAATGCAAACCTTAGGAACCGATGATGTTCCTTGTGGATAGGAATATGTAGATACGCATCCTTTAAATCCACCGTGGTCATAAATTGACCTTCCTGGATGGAAGGAAGGATAGTTCGAATGGTTTCCATCTTGAACGATGGAACCTTGAGAAATTTGTTTAAGATCTTGAGATCTAGGATTGGTCTGAACGTTCCCTCTTTTTTGGGAACTATGAACAGATTGGAGTAGAACCCCATCCCTTGTTCTCTTAATGGAACAGGATGAATCACTCCCATTTTTAACAGGTCTTCTACACAATGTAAGAACGCCTGTCTTTTTATGTGGTCTGAAGACAACTGCGACTTGTGGAACCTCCCCCTTGGGGGAAGTCCCTTGAATTCCAGAAGATAACCCTGGGAGACTATTTCTAGCGCCCAAGGATCCAGAACATCTCTTGCCCAAGCCTGAGCGAAGAGAGAGAGTCTGCCCCCCACCAGATCCGGTCCCGGATCGGGGGCCAATATTTCATGCTGTCTTGGTAGCAGTGGCAGGTTTCTTGGCCTGCTTTCCCTTGTTCCAGCCTTGCATTGGTCTCCAAGCTGGCTTGGCCTGAGAAGTATTACCCTCTTGCTTAGAGGACGTAGCACCTTGGGCTGGTCCGTTTTTACGAAAGGGACGAAATTAGGTCTATTTTTTGCCTTGAAGGGCCGATCCTGAGGAAGGGCGTGGCCCTTACCCCCAGTGATATCAGAGATAATCTCTTTCAAGTCAGGACCAAACAGCGTTTTCCCCTTGAAATGAATGTTTAGTAGCTTGTTCTTGGAAGACGCATCAGCCGACCAAGATTTCAACCAAAGCGCTCTGCGCGCCACAATAGCAAACCCAGAGTTCTTAGCCGCTAACTTAGCCAATTGCAAAGAGGCGTCTAGAGTGAAAGAATTAGCCAATTTGAGAGCATTGATTCTGTCCATAATCTCCTCATAAGGAGGAGAGTCACTATCGAGCACCTTAAGCAGTTCATCAAACCAGAAATATGCGGCTGTAGTGACAGGGACAATGCATGAAATGGGTTGTAGAAGGTAACCCTGCTGAACAAACATCTTTTTAAGCAAACCTTCTAATTTTTTATCCATAGGATCTTTGAAAGCACAACTATCCTCTATGGGAATAGTGGTGCGTTTGTTTAAAGTAGAAACCGCTCCCTCGACCTTGGGGACTGACTGCCATAAGTCCTTTCTGGGGTCGACCATAGGAAACAATTTTTTAAATATGGGGGGAGGGACGAAAGGAATACCGGGCCTTTCCCATTCTTTATTAACAATGTCCGCCACCCGCTTAGGTATAGGAAAAGCTTCTGGGAGCCCCGGCACCTCTAGGAACTTGTCCATTTTACATAGTTTCTCTGGGATGACTAAATTTTCACAATCATCCAGAGTGGATAATACCTCCTTAAGCAAAATGCGGAGATGTTCCAATTTAAATTTAAATGTAATCACATCAGATTCAGCCTGCTGAGAAATGTTCCCTAAATCAGTAATTTCTCCCTCAGACAAAACCTCCCTGGCCCCCTCAGATTGGGTTAGGGGCCCTTCAGAGATATTAATATCAGCGTCGTCATGCTCTTCAGTAACTAAAACAGAGCAGCCACGCTTACGCTGACAAGGGTTCATTTTGGCTAAAATGTTTTTGACAGAATTATCCATTACAGCCGTTAATTGTTGCATAGTAAGGAGTAATGGCGCGCTAGATGTACTAGGGGCCTCCTGAGTGGGCAAGACTCGTGTAGACGAAGGAGGGAATGATGCAGTACCATGCTTACTCCCCTCACTTGAGGAATCATCTTGGGCATCATTGTCATTATCACATAAATCACATTTATTTAAATGAATAGGAATTCTGGCTTCCCCACATTCAGAACACAGTCTATCTGGTAGTTCAGACATGTTAAACAGGCATAAACTTGATCATAAAGTACAAAAAACGTTTTAAAATAAAACCGTTACTGTCACTTTAAATTTTAAACTGAACACACTTTATTACTGCAATTGCGAAAAAACATGAAGGAATTGTTCAAAATTCACCAAATTTTCACCACAGCGTCTTAAAGCCTTGAAAATATTGCACACCAATTTTGGAAGCTTTAACCCTTAAAATAACGGAACCGGAGCCGTTTTAAGCTTTAAACCCCTTTACAGTCCCTGGTATCTGCTTTGCTGAGACCCAACCAAACCCAAAGGGGAATACGATACCAAATGACGCCTTCAGAAGTCTTTTATAAGTATCAGAGCTCCTCTCACATGCGACTGCATGCCATGCCTCTCAAAAACAAGTGCGCAACACCGGCGCGAAAATGAGACTCTGCCTATGCTTTGGGAAAGCCCCTAAAGAATAAGGTGTCTAAAACAGTGCCTGCCGATATTATTAAATCAAAATACCCAGAATAAATGATTCCTCAAGGCTAAATAAGTGTTAATATCAATCGATTTAGCCCAAAAAAAGTCTACAGTTTAAATAAGCCCTTGTGAAGCCCTTATTTACAATCTTAATAAACATGGCTTACCGGATCCCATAGGGAAAATGACAGCTTCCAGCATTACATCGTCTTGTTAGAATGTGTCATACCTCAAGCAGCAAGAGACTGCAAACTGTTCCCCCAACTGAAGTTAATTGCTCTCAACAGTCCTGTGTGGAACAGCCATGGATTTTAGTTACGGTTGCTAAAATCATTTTCCTCATACAAACAGAATTCTTCATCTCTTTTCTGTTTCTGAGTAAATAGTACGTACCAGCACTATTTGAAAATAACAAACTCTTGATTGAATAATGAAAAACTACAGTTAAACACTAAAAAACTCTAAGCCATCTCCGTGGAGATGTTGCCTGTACAACGGCAAAGAGAATGACTGGGGTAGGCGGAGCCTAGGAGGGATCATGTGACCAGCTTTGCTGGGCTCTTTGCCATTTCCTGTTGGGGAAGAGAATATCCCACAAGTAAGGATGACGCCGTGGACCGGACACACCTATGTTGGAGAAAAGGCAGTTAACGCCTGAGGACGTATGGCGTACGTCCTCGGTTTGGAAAGCAGCTGGAAGCGATCCTCATCGCTTCCAGCTGCTTTCCGGTTATTGCAGGATGCCTCAATATCGAGGCATCCTGCAATAACAATTTGTACCCCTCCGGTGCAGAGAGAGCCACTCTGTGGCCCTCTCTACACCGGACATCGATGGCCGCAATCGTTGGTGGGTGGGAGCTGCAGTGGGAGGCGGGTGGGCGGCCATCGATGGCTTCAGAGACACAGAGGGGGGCGGGATCGGGGGCGGGAGAGTCAGGGGCGCGCACAGACACGCGCGCGTGCACGGGGGATCGGCGGGCGCGTGCACGGGAGGGAGCGGGTGGGAACCGCTTACACTACAGAAATTATCCTGTAATAAGTGGGAGGAAGAGGGGGAATAAATGCCCCCAAAAAGTAATCTAAGGCATCTGGGAGGGGGTGGGGGTAGGGGTTGGTCGTGGGGAAGCTACACTACAGAAAAATTTAAAAAAAATAAATAAAAAAGAGAAAAAAATATTGTTAACTGGGTACTGGCAGACAGCTGCCAGTACCCAAGATGGCCCCCAATAAGGCAGGGGGGGGGTTAGAGAACTGTTTTTGTGGGGGGGTCAGGGAGGTTGGGGGCTAAGGGCGGATCCTACAAAGTAGCATATGTAAATATGCTAAAGATGTATTTTTAAAAAAAAAAAAAAAAAACTTTTATTTTAGTACTGGCAGACTTTCTGCCAGTACTTAAGATGGCGGGGACAATTGTGGGGTGGGGGAGGGAAGGGAGCTGTTTGGGAGATATCAGGGGGTCTGATGTGTCAGGTGGGAGGCAGATCTCTACACTAAAGCTAAAATTAACCCCGCAAGCTCCCTACAAACTACCTAATTAACCCCTTGACTGCTAGCCATAATACATGTGTGATGCGCAGCAGCACTTAGCGGCCTTCTAATTACCAAAAAGCAACGCCAAAGTCATATATGTCTGCTATTTCTGAACAAAGGGGATCCCAGAGAAGCATTTACAACTATTTGTGCCATAATTGCACATGCTGTTTGTAAATAATTTCAGTGAGAAACCTAAAATTGTGAAAAATTTAGCGTTTTTTTTAATTTGATTGCATTTGGCGGTGAAATGGTGGCATGAAATATACCAAAATGGGCCTAGATCAATACTTGGGGTTGTCTACTACACTACACTGAAGCTAAAATTAACCCTAGAAGCTCCCTACATGCTCCCTAATTAACCCCTTCACTGCTAGGCATAATACACGTGTGGTGCGCAGTCGCATTTAGCAGCCTTCTAATTAGTAAAAAGCAAAACCAAAGCCATATATGTCTGCTATTTATGAACAAAGGGGATCCCAGAGAAGCATTTACAACCATGTATGCTATAATTGCATAAGTTTTTTGTAAATAATTTCAGTGAGAAACCTAAAGTTTGTGAAAAAAATTGTGAAAAAGTGAACAATTTTTTTTATTTGATCGCATTTGGCGGTGAAATGGTGGCATGAAATATACCAAAATGGGCCTAGATCAATACTTTGGGATGTCTTCTAAAAAAAAATATATACATGTCAATGGATATTCAGGGATTCCTGAAAGATATCAGTGTTCTAATGTAACTAGCGCTAATTTTGAAAAAAAGTGGTTTGGAAATAGCAAAGTGCTACTTGTATTTATGGCCCTATAACTTGCAAAAAAAGCAAAGAACATGTAAACATTGGGTATTTCTAAACTCAGGACAAAATTTAGCATGGTTTTTGTTTGGTGGTTGTAGATGTATAACAGATTTTGGGGGTCAAAGTTAGAAAAAGTGTGTTTTTTTTCCATTTTTTCCTCATATTTTATAAAAAATTTTATAGTAAATTATAAGATATGATGAAAATAATGGTATCTTAAGATAGTCCATTTAATGGCGAGAAAAACGGTATATAATATGGGTGGGTACATTAAATGAGTAAGGGGAAAATTACAGTTAAACACAAACACCGCAGAAATGTAAAAATAGCCTTGGTCCCAAACGGACAGAAAATGGAAAAGTGCTGTGGTCATTAAGGGGTTAAAGTGAATGTCAATTTTCAGCAATGAGTGCCCCTTTTTTAAAAATACTTTTAAAAACAGGGGCACTTTCATTGATGAAAGTTTACATTGCACTGGATTTGTAGAAATACTTACCTTTTACTTCTGCAAAGCCGGATCAATGACGAAACTGGCTTCCTCCAATCACAGCCGGGCATCACGAGATGGACGCTCTGGGGTGCAAGCCATGATTGGAGGAAGCCGGTTTTATCATTTCTGACGTCAGTACAGAGGAACTGAGGCTGGGATCGGTGATCCAGCTTTGCAGAAGTAAAAGGTAAGTATTTCTACAAACCCGGTGCAATGTAAATTTTCAGCAATGAAAGTGCCCCTGTTTTTAAAAGTATTTTTAAAAACCGGGCACTCACTGCTGAAAATTGACATTCACTTTAAAGGTTCTTGTTGCAGTAGATCCTGCCTCTTTGTTCCTGCGTCCAGACTTCAAGAAGAGCTTTCATCCAGTTGCAAGATGAAGCATGTGAAGAGGAAGTCTGTTCCACCGAAGAGATATGCAGCAGTGGTGCAGGAGGTTCGGTGCAGGAGGTTCGAGGGATGTGAGGCCCTGCAAGAGACATTGAGGAATCAGGTTCTGAAGGGGTTATCCCCCCCTCCCCATGTGCTAGACCCCCTAATAAATCAAGGGCTGGTTTCAGGCCCACGGCTAGGAGGGGTGCCCAGGGGAAGGTAGGGGGTATGGGGGTTCAGCAGGGGCCTAGCACTCCGGTCTCCCACACCCCAGGCTTACTAGGGGTTTCATCCCAGGATAGGCAGGCTCCCACTGTCAGTAGGCCCACAAGTAGCAAGATGGCACCGTTGGGCCTCATTAACATTACAGGCGCTACCCAGCAACCAGCAGTTAATACTACGGTTGCTTCGATTACCCCCCATTGTTGCCCCGGAAGGTGGTGCCGCCCCCAGTGCGGCGTGGGCTGGATCCGGTGTTGGAGGTATGGTTGGCCACATGTCAGCACTTGAGGGCCTTGCCACCCAGGGCCTTGGCGTCCGTCGCCGCATTGGCCCAGTCCCTAGCTGCAGTGATGGCCCAGACTAAGCGGTGGTGGCGCGGCAGTAGGGGGAGGTTCCGGCACTCTTGGCGGCCCTCCAGACTCCTCTAGGCCACATGGTGCATCTGCAGTAGGATCCGCCCCTTGTACGACACGCGCTATCTCCCCCTGTGAGTCATCCAGCGGGGAGGAGCGTGGACGCGCAGGGAGACGGTGCAGGGCCTACAGCAGGGACAGGAGCGGGTCTTCGTCCGGAGGATCCCCAAGTAAGTTGGGGAGGCTCCGGGTGGAGGATGGCGCTCCTGAGGGGAGGGGGGTCACGTATGCAGGCAAAAAAGTTGCAGCTAAGACTCCGGAAGGAAGGAGAGGCAGAGTGGCAGTGGATGATATATGTGTGGGTCAGCAGGGCCATGGGGCGCGTGTTGTGAGAAGTATGGCTGGCGCAGGGGATAATAATATTGCACAATCAAAGGGGAATGCCTGGAGTAATGAGCAGGGCAGACAAAACCGGTCGGCCACAATGCAAGGGGGCACTGGGGGAGCTTCATTGCAGTGTCAAGAGATGTTAGGATCTGCTTTGGGGCAACCTGTGTGTGTGAATGAGGATTTAAAACGGAGGGCTGTGGCATCAGCTTTGGGCATGAATGGAGGGGAGGCTACTGGGGGCAGTTGTCTGGGGGGATGGTAGCAGGGGGCCCATCAGGGGTCTCATCTCACACCACAAGTACTCCCCATATTCCTTTATCTCCACAGGCTGTCAGGAGAGATACAGCGGTGTCTCAGATGGCGGCGGCAAACATGCAAGGATCAGCTGGTTCGCAACCGGCCAACCCCTCTACCTCAGCGGCTTCTGCACAGATCAGGGCGGGACCCACACCACCATTGGCTCCCAGCGGTGAGTACCTGCTTGGCACATCCACACACGAAGAGCACACTGTAGCATCAAGTGATTCAGGTTCAGAAAGTGAGGGGGACCTGGGGCTAGTGGGTAAAGGCCAGAAGGAAATGTTTAAAATGATAAAAAAAAGTTGGTGGCAGCACATGTTAAGAACAAGGTGGCGCAAGTGGCAGGGTCAGAGGTGGTTTAATTTGTCACTGAGGGGGCTGTAAATCCCGCCCTACTAGCCGCTAATGTAGCGAGGAAGGTTGCAGCACATGGGGACACTTACCCGTGCTTAGTACTTTCACTGTATGGGCACTTGAAGGCTAAAGTGGTGGAAAGGATTCCGGATGGTCGCTATGTGAACATCTTTGAACTTTCACCGGAAGCCTGTAGGGCGAAAGAGAGGGCGGCAGATGGCACAGGCCCTTAGAAAGTACAGAGGCCTGAAACTTATGAAGAATGGCAAAGGTGCTTCAGGGTGATGGCAACCTGTTATTTGGATAAATGGCAGATGCAAGGGCACAACCTGTTTAAGTACGAGGACACGATTGACGATGTTCACGCTAGGTTTTGAGAAGGTGCATGGTGGGAGTACGACATGGCCTTCCATAGAAAGATGGTATGGAATCAAATGCTCCATTTTGGCACTCAGGATCTGTATCTGTGGTCCAAATTGGGGCAGGAAGGGTCTAATGTGCAGGCGACGGGAGCGTGTGCTGGTTCGGTTCGCCCTGGTCCACGTCCCAAGAGACGGGGCGGGAATGTTGGAAGTTCCAGGACAAACAGTGTGACAGAGGGGTAAGTTGCTCCTTTCGTCACATCTGCAAGTTCTGCAGCGGACCACACCCAGGGGCTGAATGTAATAAGAAATGAGAGGCCGGTGGGGAAAGACCGCTCTCCAAGTGGGGCCCTGGAAACAAGGGCGCCAACGCCCCTTAGGCCAGAGGCCATGTTCATCTGTCTGGCACCGTACCCGAATAAAGTGGTAGCTGAGCTTCTCAGACAAGGGTTGAATGAGGGGTTTAGGATCCCAGTGTCGGGCCAGGTGGTAGGTTCCATGGTGCATAGGAATTTAAAATCAGCGTATGAGTTCCCGGGGTGGTTAATGATAAATTGGCCAAAGAGTTATTGTTAGGTAGAGTGACGGGTCCGTTTGCGGTTAAGCGGATTTAAGTTAACCGGATTTGGTGGTGTCCCCTCTGGGGGTCGTACCAAAAAAGGACACGGGCAAGTTCAGGTTGATACATCATACACTAAAGGGGCGTCGGTGAACGATGCCATTGACACCGAGCTCAGTTCGGTACACTATCAGTCCTTCGACGAGGCCTTGGAGCTAGTCAGGGGCAGGGGAACGGGAGCCCTGATGGCCAAGCTGGACATAGAATCAACTTTCAGGCTGCTTCCCTTGCATCCGTCGGTGTTTAGGCTGATGGGCATGAAGTTTGACGACGACTTTTATGTCGATCGTTGCCTGCCCATGGGATGCTTGTTGTCATGCGCTCTATTTGAGAGTTTTAGCACGTTTTTACACTGGGTGGTACAGAAGGTGTCGGGTGGTGGGGCCGTGGCCCACTATTTAGATGATTTCCTCCTGGTGGGAAGTGCGGGCTCTGTGGAATGTGAGAAACTGATGGAGGTTATGCATGACATGATGGGTAGGTTTGGGGTCTCTTTGGTGGCCAATAAGATGCAGGGGCCATGCAAATGTCTCACATTTCCGGGCATAGAAATTGATACAGTTGCAGCGGTTTGCAGGCTTCCAAAAGACAAGGTCGACCGCTTGTTAGAAGTGGTTTTGTCAGTAAAGGGGGCATCTTGTGTGTCCCTTTAGGAGTTGCGATCCTTGCTTGGCATGCTAAATTTTGCCGGCAGGGCTATCCCTATGGGAAGGGTCTTTAATAGGAGGTTGGAAAAACAATTAAAGAGTCCCCGGGGTCTGGCTCAACAGTGTCACAAGGAATGAAGGACGACCTCAGAGTGTGGGAGGAATTTCTGGAGCACTAGCTAACAAATCAGTAGTGTTTTGGTCAGATAATATGAGCGTGGTGTACGCCATTAATAGATTATCCGCTTCCTCTCCTAGAGTAGTCACTTACTTGAGACACTTGGTGTTGCGCTGTTTGCAGCTGAACATTTGCTTTGTGGTGCGGCACGTGCCGGGTGTGCAGAATGTGATAGCGGACGCTTTGTCTAGGTTTAATTGGGGTTTATTTAGGCAGGCCGCCCCAACAGCGGAGCAGACAGGCTTAACATGCCCTCCTTTTCTTTGGCAGATGGCTGAGGCTGGGAAACTATTATCCCCTTAATTCAGGCATCCGTGGCTCCTAAGACATGGAAAACTTATGTGAGTCACTGGAAGGGATGGGAATGTTTTGCTGGTCAGCGGGGGTTTGTGGTTCATAAGGCATCTCAAGTACAGGTGTTGGAATGGTTGGCGTGGTTGCGCAAGGAAGGGATCTCCAAATTAGCGGCACAGAGTAGGTTAGCCGCCATGGCGGTTTTTAATAAAACTTATGGCATTGGGGACTTCTCTGGGTCATTCCTGGTTAGGCTAGTTCTGAAGGGGTGGGGCCGGGTGGACCCACGCCCTAAGGACCACAGGGAACCCATCACACTTCTCCGTCTGCGGGACTTGATGGGGGACTTGAATGAGGTATGCTCCTCAGAGTTTGAGGTATTACTATTTTGTGCGGCGTTTGCGTTCGCGGGAGCACTTAGGATTATCGAGTTAGTGGCATCCTCGTGCTCCGGGGGCACGGGCGGTATACTTCGTGAACACGTGCGGCCGGTGGAGAACGGGCTCATGTTGCTTGTACCTAGGTCTAAGACTGACCAGGCGGGGAAAGGGGCTTGGCTGTGCTTGGATAGGTTAGTCTTAGAGGTTTGCTGTCCGGTGCAAAATTTCGAAGAGTTCTGTAGGGTGCGGACTGAAGGTCCCCCGCAGCTGCTCATCTTTATCTGTCTTCCAGTTCCGTAAGGTCCTGGCTAGAGCACCGGGGGCGGCAGGTTTGGACCCTACAAAGATAGGGTCTCATTCATTCCGTATTGGGGCAGTGACGAGCGCCGCTGCGGGCGGTTCTTCTAGCAAAGATATGAAGTGGCTAGGGCGTTGGAAGTCCGGGAGATACAAATTGTATATTCGCCCATTGCTAGGTGAACAAAGGAAGGGACGGGAGTCCCACGGGCTGGACCCACTCTGCTAGTTAAATGAGGGTTTGGGGTCGCTCTGGGGTACATAGCTATTTGCAGGGGTGCGCAATCATTGTCAGCGCTTTTGCTCAGCATTTCTTATGTCCTTACAGGCAAGAATTCTCCCCCAACTCGCGTTTGGATAGTGGGGCACTCATACATTCATTGGGCATCCATCAGGGCGCTGTGGCTGCCGGATGGGCAGCAGCTGGGATTTGCTGCGTCAAGAGCCAACATTCGTTGCCTGGGCCGAAGGGGGTTGGGTTGGGATGAGTTGCCAGCCCTCCTCCAGGATGCTCACAGGAGGTGGGGGAAACCTCACATTGTGATTTTGCATTTGGGGGGAAATGACTTAGGGGCGGTCCCAGCATTGGACCTGATAAGAAACATGGTCTCTGACTTGCGGTGGGTGTATGCGTGGCTCCAAGGTGTGCAAGTTGGATGGTCCAACGTGGTTGCACGGCTGCTTTGGAGATATATTGTGACACAAAGGGCAGCATACAATGTCAAGAAAAAAGTCAATCGAGAGGTGGGGAGAGCGGTCACGGCCTTAGGTGGCTTCGTCATCCGGCATGACTCCATTAAGGCCGATAATAAGGCTCTATATCGCCCGGATGGCGTTCACCTGGCGGATGCTGGGGTTGACATTTTTCTGGCCGACATCAGAAAGGGTTTACTAAATATTATACATATATATATATATATAAAAATTACAGAGCTAGTTGGTTCTTTATAGGTGGCGGCAAGAGGGCAGGGATCTGTTCTCTTGTGCGGTCGACCAGGACCCTTGAAGCGGGCGGAGAGAGATGTGAGTGACTTCCTTAGATGGGGGAGGGACTCTCACCGGGTGCCGACCTGGGGGGTTCTCCCCCTTACAAATCTTTGGGTGAAGATCTCACTCTGCCAATTGAGCGCAAGCAACCCGTGCTGCACAGCAGTCCCCCGAACGGGGGTCCTGGCCAGCTGGCAATAGGGGTTAGGTTAGGAGTTAGATGCCGCCACCAATTTTACTGAACTTGTTACAAGTTAATAAAATTTGAAAAAGTTACCTGATATGGCATTTTTCTGTGATAAAGGTTTATGTTAATAAACGCGACCGTGACCGGTCTTTTCCCACACATGGTGTTGTGTATTTATTTTCAGTAAAGTGTCTAGAATAAGTAAGACGTAATAGGAGGTTTGTCCCTTATGGAAGTGGAAGGCCCTCTAGTGGGTCTGTAGCAAAATTAAGGGACAAAGGACTTGAAGTCTGGATGGTTCTAGGTTACTACAATGTTGCAAGTAAGGGGGCGGAGGTTTCTACTCACTTTTAAAGGTTCTTGATGCAGTAGATCTGGCCTCTTTGTTCCTGCATCCAGACTTCAAGAAGAGCATTCCCACCCGCCTATCCCGGAGAGAGAGAAATGGCGGCATAGTAGTGGTAATGGTGAGGGCCTAGTTAGGCTTAGCTTGGGTAGGTTTATGTGAGCTAGCCCGTTAAGTCCAGTTCTGGTACATTAGTTTCCCCCGCGTGATGGCATGTTTTACGACTCGCCAGGCGTGGGCACCTTCTTGGGCCGGAATTGGATACCCTAGCTGGCGGTCGACCAGGACCCTTGAAGCGGGCGGAGAGAGATGTGAGTGACGTCCTTAGATGGGGGAGGGACGCCCACCGGGTGCTGACCTGGGAGGTTCTCCCCCTTACGAATCTTTGGGTGAAGATCTCTAGAGTTTTGCAACTATCTCTCTCTGCCAATTGAGCGCAAGCAACCCGTGCTGCGCTGCAGTCCCCCGAATGGGGGTCCTGGACGGCTGGCTGTAGGGGTTAGGTTAGGAGTTAGATGCCGCCACCAATTTTACTGAACTTGTTACAATTTAATATAATTTGAAAAAGTTGCCTGATATGGCATTTTGCCGTGATAAAGGATTATGTTAATAAACGCGCCCGTGACTGGTCTTTTCCCACACATGGTGTTGCGTATTTATTTTCAGTAAAGTGTCTAGAATAAGTAAGACGTAATAGGTGGTTTGTCCATTAAGCACTTTGGGCATGTTAAAACATGTTGTATGGTAAAAAATGATAAAAAAAACATACATACATACATGGCTGCATCCATTAAAACTGTAATTAAAACATCAAAATCAATATTCCTCTGTATAGTGTTGTATGTTGCAAATGAGAATAGTCACTTCTGGCATGTTAAGCCATGTTGTATGTTATATGATACATGTTAAAAAGTTTACCTGATATGTTAATGTGCTGGGATTATCAGCCATGTATCCACATTTTTTTGAAAGCAAAAGGGCAGCTAGTTCCCAGGCAAACTGCAGAAGTGAATGCTGTGACATCACAAGTCCTTTAGCAAAATGGGAACTAGATTTATTTTTGACAATGTTTTGACACATACTAGAAGTGTAATTCCAAAAATAAAGAATTGTATTTCCAAAAAAACTAAAGTGTAATTCCAAAAATAAAGAATTGTATTTCCAAAAAAACTAAAGTGTACTTCCAAAAAATGAATTGTATTTGTAATTAAAGAATTGTATTCTAAAAAAAAAATTAGATTTGTATTCGTATGTCACTATTTATTAACAATGATAAAGAATCAGACACGCTTGCCTTTTTGACATCAATCTTATTCCTTAAAACCTCACTAAATTTTAAGTATATGGAGACTATCTTTAATATTTTATAGTCTTATTTCCACTAGGTATAGTTATATGATCTAGCTGACAACTTACATGCTCCTACAACTGTATAAGTTTAAATTTGCATATTATACTTTCTTATGAGATTTGCTCTAAATGCTATAGTATTTGATATACAACTCTTCCATTCTGTAGAATTGTTGTTGCTGTGTTTGATTATAGATAAAATTATATTTCCACATATAATGTTATTGTGAAACGTGGGGTCCAAGAACAGCCTCTAACAGTGTTTAGGGGAGTTATTTCAGTCACTTTGTTGTAACACATACATAAATGTATTTTCTAATGAACATGTTAATTGGCTAATACTCCCAATAGCATAGTGATAAATGCAATGGCAGCCTACATAGGGTGGATATGAGCTTCTTATTGCTTATACTGTTTTTCATCAAGGTATAAAATATTTTTATCCTATTGTTTTTTTTCTGATAGGAGTTTATAATGATTGTCTGTTTTTCATGATATACTTTTATTGCATATAATCCTCTACTCTCTTTTATGTTAAAGGGACAGTCTAGGCCAAAATAGACTTTCATGATTCAGTTAGAGCATGTAATGTTAAACAATTTTACAATTTACTTTTATCACCAATTTTGCTTTGTTCTCTTGGTATTCTTAGTTGAAAGCTTAACCTAGGAGGTTCATATGCTAATTTCTTAGACCTTGAAGGCCACCTCTTTTCAAAATGCATTTTAACAGTTTCTCACCACTAGAGGGTGTTAGTTCATGTATTTCATATAGATAACACTGTGCTCGTGCACGTGAAGTTATCTGGGAGCAGGCACTGATTGGCTAAACTTCAAGTCTGTCAAAAGAACTGAAATAAAAGGGCAGTTTGCAGATGCTTAGATACAAGATAATAACAGAGGTTAAAAGTATATTAATATAACTGTGTTGGTTATGCAAAACTGGGGAATGGGTAATAAAGGGATTATCTATCTTTTAAAACAAACATTCTGGTGTAGACTGTCCCTTTAAACAGTTAGCTTAGTATTGTTACCTTTTATTTCATAAACATAACATCTCATTAAGTAGAAGTAACCTCTTAGAAATTAGCACCTCTATATAATAAATATGTGGACATTTATAGTAAAAGCATAGAAGAGAGCTGTCTATAAAGTTTGTTACCTGTGTACTCATAGTATATATTGTGAAAGTATTTACTAATGTCTCTGTAAAATATATGTCCAACTTAGGAAGTCATGTTTTCTATTACATAGATCTTTACTCAAATTATTATTATTGATTATTTGTAGAGCGCCAATAGATTCTGCAGCGCTATAAAGGGGGAGTACAACAAAACAATTATAGGGATCAAATGGGTAGAGGGCCCTGCCAAGAGTTGCACTGTTGTAGTCAGCTCTTAAGAAGGTGATCTACAAACAGCTGGACTCTTAGGCTTACATGCTAAGGGGGTTCAGGGGATAGCAATGGAGGAGAGGAACTGGTATTAAGAAAGGTTAGTGTAGGTTGTATGCATCCCTGAACAGTAGAGTCTTTAGGGAGCACTTGAAGCTTTTAAAACTAGAAGAGAGTCTAATGGAGTGAGGCAGAGTTTTCCACAAGATGGGAGCCAGTCTGGAGAAGTCCTGTAAACGGGAGTGTGATGAGGTGACAAGAGAGGAGGAGAGTAGGAGGTCATGAGCAGAGCGAAGGGGACGGGAGGGAGAGTATCTTGAGACAAGGTCTGAGATGTAGGGGGGAGCAGTGCAGTTGAGGGCTTTGTATGTCAGAATGAGAATTTTGTGTTTGATCCTAGAGGCAAGAGGAAGGCAGTGAAGGGATTGGCAGAGAGGTGCAGCAGATGAAGAGCGACGTGTAAGGAAGATGAGTCTGGCAGAGGCATTCATTATGGATTGTAAAGGAACTAGGCGGCAGGTGGGGAGACCAGAGAGGACAGAGTTGCAGTAATCAAGGCGGGAAAGAATGAGAGAGTGGATTAAAAGCTTAGTTCTGTCTTGTGTAAGGAAGTGTCTAATTTTAGAGATGTTTTTAAGGTGGAAGTGGCAGGCTTTAGCCAAGGACTGAATGTGAGGAATGAAAGAAAGATCTGAGTCAAATGTGACCCCGAGACATTGGGCGTGCGGGGTAGGGGTAATGATGGAGTTGTCGACAGTTATAGAGAGATTGGGGGTGGAGAGTTTTGAGGAAAGGGGCAAAATAAGGAGCTCAGTTTTGGAGAGATTTAGCTTGAGGTAGTGAGAGGACATCCAGTTAGAGATGTGAGAAAACATAATTTATGTAAGAACTTACCTGATAAATTCATTTCTTTCATATTAGCAAGAGTCCATGAGCTAGTGACGTATGGGATATACATTCCTACCAGGAGGGGCAAAGTTTCCCAAACGTCAAAATGCCTATAAATACACCCCTCACCACACCCACAATTCAGTTTAACGAATAGCCAAGCAGTGGGGTGACAAGAAAGGAGCGAAAGCATCAAAATAAGGAATTGGAATAATTGTGCTTAATACAAAAAAATCATAACCACCACAAAAAAGGGTGGGCCTCATGGACTCTTGCTAATATGAAAGAAATGAATTTATCAGGTAAGTTCAAATTTAATGATTTGAGATCCAGATGGAAAAAAGGGCCTTGAGATAGAAGGTCTGGTCTTAACGGAAGAGTCCAAGGTTGGCAACTGGCCATCCGAATGAGATCCGCATACCAAAACCTGTGAGGCCATGCTGGAGCCACCAGCAGCACAAACGAACGTTCCATTAGAATTTTGGAAATCACTTTTGGAAGAAGAACTAGAGGCGGAAAGATATAGGCAGGATGATAATTCCAAGGAAGCGACAACACGTCCACTGCCTCCGCCTGAGGGTCCCTGGATCTGGACAGAGACCTGGGAAGTTTCTTGTTTAGATGAGAGGCCATCAGATCTATTTCTGGAAGTCCCCAGATTTGAACAATCTGAAGAAATACCTCTGGGTGAAGGGACCATTCGCCCGGATGTAACGTCTGGCGACTGAGATAATCCGCTTCCCAATTGTCTACACCTGGGATGTGAACCGCAGAGATTAGACAGGAGCTGGATTCCGCCCACACAAGTATCCGAGATACTTCTTTCATAGCCTGAGGACTGTGAGTCCCACCTTGATGATTGACATATGCCACGGTTGTGACATTGTCTGTCTGAAAACAAATAAACGATTCTCTCTTCAGAAGAGGCCAGAACTGAAGAGCTCTGAAAATCGCACGGAGTTCCAAAATGTTGATTGGTAATCTCGCCTCCTGAGATTCCCAAACCCCCTGCGCTGTCAGAGATCCCCATACAGCTCCCCAACCTGAAAGACTCGCATCTGTTGAGATCACAGTCCAGGTTGGACGAACAAAAGAAGCCCCTTGGACTAAACGATGGTGATCTATCCACCACGTCAGAGAGTGTCGTACATTGGGATTTAAGGATATTAATTGTGATATCTTTGTATAATCCCTGCACCACTGGTTCAGCATACAAAGCTGAAGAGGTCGCATGTGAAAACGAGCAAAGGGGATCGTGTCCGATGCAGCAGTCATGAGACCTAGAATTTCCATGCACAAAGCTACCGAAGGGAATGATTGAGACTGAAGGTTTCGACAGGCTGAAACCAATTTCAGACGTCTCTTTTCTGTTAGAGACAAGGTCATGGACACTGAATCTATTTGAAAACCCAAAAAGGATACCTTTGTCTGAGGAATCAACGAACTCTTTGGTAAATTGATCCTCCAACCATGTCTTTGAAGAAACAACACAAGTTGATTCGTGTGAGATTCTGCAAAATGTAAAGATTGAGCAAGTACCAAGATATCGTCCAAATAAGGAAATACCGCAATACCCTATTCTCTGATTACAGAGAGAAGGGCACCGAGAACCTTTGAAAAGATCCTTGGAGCTGTTGCTAGGCCAAACGGAAGGGCCACAAACTGGTAATGCTTGTCTAGAAAAGAGAATCTCAGAAACTGAAAGTGATCTGGATGAATCGGAATATGAAGATATGCATCCTGTAAATCTATTGTGGACATATAATGCCCTTGCTGAACAAAAGGCAGAATAGTCCTTATAGTTACCATTTTGAATGTTGGTATTCTTACATAACGATTCAATATTTTTAGATCCAGAACTGGTCTGAAAGAATTCTCCTTCTTTGGTACAATGAATAGATTTGAGTAAAACCCCAGACCCTGTTCCAGAACTGGAACTGGCACAATTACTCCAGCCAACTCTAGATCTGAAACACATTTAAGAAATGCCTGAGCCTTCACTGGGTATATTGGAATGTGAGAGAGAAAAAATCTCTTCGCAGGCGGCCTTACCTTGAAACCTATTCTGTACCCTTGTGAAACAATGTTCTGAATCCAAAGACTGTGAATCGAATTGATCCAAATGTCTTTGAAAAATCGTAACCTGCCCCCTACCAGCTGTGCTGGAATGAGGGCCGCACCTTCATGTGGACTTGGGAGCTGGTTTTGACTTTCTAAAAGGCTTGGTTTTATTTCAGATTGGAGAAGGTTTCCAGACAGAAACCGTTCCTTTAGGGGAAGGGTCAGGCTTCTGTTCCTTATTCTGACGAAAGGAACGAAAACGATTAGCAGCCCTGTATTTACCTTTAGATTTTTTGTCCTGAGGCAAAAAAGTTCCTTTCCCCCCAGTAACAGTTGAAATAATAGAATCCAACTGGGAACCAAATAATTTATTACCTTGGAAAGAAAGAGAAAGCAAAGTTGACTTAGAAGACATATCTGCATTCCAAGTTTTAAGCCATAAAGCTCTTCTAGCTAAAATAGCTAAAGACATATACCTGACATCAACTCTAATGATATCAAAGATGGCATCACAAATAAAGTTATTAGCATGTTGAAGGAGTTTAACAATGCTATGAGTATTATGGTCTGATACTTGTTGTGCTAAAGCCTCCAACCAAAAAGTGGAAGCGGCAGCAACATCAGCCAAAGAAATAGCAGGCCTAAGAAGATTACCTGAACATAAATAAGCTTTCCTTAGAAAGGATTCAATCTTCCTATCTAAAGGATCCTTAAAGGAAGTACTATCTGCCGTAGGAATAGTAGTACGTTTAGCAAGAGTAGAGATAGCCCCATCAACTTTAGGGATTTTGTCCCAAAACTCTAATCTGTCAGATGGCACAGGATACAATTTCTTAAACCTTTGAGAAGGAGTAAATGAAGTACCCATATTATTCCATTCCCTAGAAATTACTTCAGAAATAGCATCAGGGACAGGAAAAACTTCTGGAATAACCATAGGAGGTTTAAAAACCGAATTTAAACGCTTAGTAGATTTAGTATCAAGAGGACTAGATTCCTCCATCTCTAAAGCGATTAAAACTTCTTTAAGTAAAGAGCGAATAAATTCCATCTTAAATAAATATGAAGATTTATCAATGTCAATATCTGAGACAGAATCCTCTGAACCAGAAAAATCCTCATCAGAAACAGACAAATCAAAATGATGACGGTCATTTAAAATTTCATCTGAAAAATGAGAAGTTTTAAAAGACCTTTTAAGTTTACTGGAAGGAGGAATAACAGACATAGCCTTCCTAATAGATTTAGAAACAAATTCTCTTATATTAACAGGAACATCCTGAGTATTAGATGTTGAGGGAACAGCAACAGGTAATGGTATATTACTAATGGAAATACTATCTGCATTAGCAAGCTTATCATGACATTCATCACAAACTACAGCCGGAGGAACAGTTACCACAAGTTTACAACAAATGCACTTAACTTTGGTAGAACCAGCATCAGGCAGCGTCTTTCCAGAAGTAGATTCTGACCCAGGGTCAATCTGAGACATCTTGCAACATGTAATAGAAAAAAAACAACATATAAAGCAAAATTATCAAATTCCTTAAATGACAGTTTCAGGAATGGGAAAGAATGCCAATGAACAAGCCTCTAGCAACCAGAAGCAATGAAAAACGAGACTGAAATAATGTGAAAAAAAGGTGGAGACAAGAATGACGCCCACATTTTTTAGCGCCAAAAAAGACGCCCACATTATTGGCGCCTTAAATTTTTTGGCGTCAAGAATGACGCCACATCCGGTAACGCTGACATTTTTGGCGCAAAACGTCAAAAAAATGACGTAATCACGAACAACTTCCGGCGTCAAGTATGACGCCGGAAATGACAAAAAAATCTTTTGCGCCAAAAATGACGCAATAAATTGAAGCATTTTCAGCCCCCGCGAGCCTAACAGCCCACAGGGAAAAAAAGTCAATTTGAAAACAATTTTTAAGGTAAGAAAAAAATTGATTATTCATATGCATTAATCCAAATAATGAAACTGACTTGTCTGAAATAAGGAATATTGATCATCCTGAATCAAGGCAAATATAAGTTTAAAGACATATATTTAGAACTTTATATATAAAGTGCCCAACCATAGCTTAGAGTGTCACAAAAAATAAGACTTACTTACCCTAGGACACTCATCTACATATAGTAGATAGCCAAACCAGTACTGAAACGAGAATCAGTAGAGGTAATGGTATATAAGAGTATATCGTCGATCTGAAAAGGGAGGTAAGAGATGAATCTCTACGACCGATAACAGAGAACCTATGAAATAGATCCCGTAGAAGGAGACCATTGAATTCAAATAGGCAATACTCTCTTCACATCCCTCTGACATTCACTGCACTCTGAGAGGAAAACCGGGCTCCAGCCTGCTGCGAAGCGCATATCAACGTAGAATCTAGCACAAACTTACTTCACCACCTCCACGGGAGGCAAAGTTTGTAAAACTGAATTGTGGGTGTGGTGAGGGGTGTATTTATAGGCATTTTGAGGTATGGGAAACTTTGCCCCTCCTGGTAGGAATGTATATCCCATACGTCACTAGCTCATGGACTCTTGCTAATTACATGAAAGAAAGATAAGTGACACGGGTTAGCAAGGAAGGAGATAGGTCTGGTGCAGAGAAGTAGATTTGGGTGTCGTCGGCATACAAATGATATTGTAAACCGCGGGACTTTATTAGGGAACCTAGTGATGACGTGTAGATTGAGAAGAGAAGGGGACCGAGGACAGAGCTTTGCGGTACTCCGACAGAAAGTGCTGACGGGGCAGAGGAGGCCCCAGAGAAGGCTACACTAAAGGTACGGTTTGACAGGTAGGAAGAGAGCCACGAGAGGGCTGTGTCACAGATGCCGAAGGATTGGGGGGTTTGGATCAAAAGAGGGTGGTCAACAGTGTCAAAGGCTGCGAAGCTGAAACTTCAATATAACTAATATGGAGACATATTCTGTAAAAGCATAAACGAGAACTGCACATAAATTACTATTAGCTCCACCCTCATAGGATGTATTGTGAAGCTATGCACTAGTTGTTCTGTAAAAGTTATGTCCAACCTATGGAGCCTTTTATTCTATTATATAGATTTCTAGTTCTGAAAATCAAATATAGAGTATGAGCCAATATCTAGTTTATTTGTAACTTACAGTATATAAGTATAGTTTATGAATGTTTCACATAATACTATAAGAAGAAAAAAAAAGTAAAACGAGGTTCACCAGTTTGAGACCCAAGAGCGGTCTCCTTGATTCAAGATTACCCTTATTTCTTATTGTCTTACACTGTCTTTTTGCCTTGAATTGAACATCAAATAAAAATTATTTAAAAAATAAATAAAATCTGATTAGGTTTGTTTTAGAGGAACATTTCCACAACATAGGGCATGAAGAAATGTACATAGATACAGTATGTTGTATACTTACTAATAGACCTGGGTCTGCAAGTATGTTCTCATTTGGAAAAGTATGTTAGGGCTGGGTCAGTAGAAAACCCATATATGACAGAATTATTGATGTGATTCCTGACTGGGCCCATAAAACAAAAGCTGTATCTTTGCATTAGTCAGCTATTCAAGTGGTATATTTCCCAATTATATGCTTGTGTGAAAAGATAATTTTATTATTATTAATTTTATGTTGATTTAAAGGGACAGTAAAGTCAAAATAAAACATTCATGATTCATATAGAGCATGTCATTTTAAAAAACTTTTCAGTTTACTTCTTTTATCTAATTTGCTTCATTCTCTTGGCATCTTTTGTTGAAAAAACAAAATTTATGCTTGCCTGATAATTCACCATATCTGGAAATAAATAAATTTCACGGCTTGAGTAATTACTGTTGGGAATATCACTCCTGGCCAGCAGGAGGAGGCAAAGAGCACCAACATTAAACTGTTAAGTATCACTCCCTTACCCACAATCCCCAGTCATTCGACCGAAGGGAAATGGAGAAAAAGGAGTAACACAAGGTTATAGTCAAATAAACAACTGTCTTAAAATAAAGGGTGGGGCTGTGGACCATATCAGGAAATAAATACATTTATCAGGTAAGCATAAATTTGTTTTTCTTCCTAAGATATGGTGAGTCCACGGCTTGAGTGATTACTGTTGGGAACCAATACCCGAGCTAGAGGACATGGATAAATAGGGAGGTTCCACCTCTTGAAGAACCTTTCTCCCAAAAGAAACCTCAGCCTATGCAAAAGTATCAAATTTGGAAAAAGTATGTAGAGAAGACCAAGTTGCAGCCTTGCAAATTTGTTCCACAGAAGCTTCATTTTTGAAAGCCCAAGAAGAGGAAACAGCTCTTGTGGAATAAGCCATAATTCTCTCAGGAGGCTGCTGTCCAGCAGTCTCATAAGCTAAACGAATTATACTTCGTAACCAAAAAGAAAGAGTAGTAGCAGTAGCTTTCTGACCTTTATGTTTCCCAGAGAAACAGACAAAGAGGTCAGAGGACTGGCGAAAATCCTTAGTCGCTTGTAAGTAGAATTTAAGAGCACGTACAACATCCAAATTGTGTAACAAACGTTCTTTGGAAGAAGAAGGATGGACACAGAGAGGGAACAATAATTTCCAGGTTGATATTTCTGTTAGAAACAACCTTAGGAAGGAAACCTAACTTAGTAAGAAGAACCGCCTTATCAGCATGAAAAAAAAGATAAGGAGAATCACACTGCAGAGCTGAGAGTTCCTAGACTCTTCAAGCAGAAGAGATAGCAACAAGAAACAAAACCTTCCAACATAACAAGCTAATGTCTATGGAATCCAACGGCTCAAACGGAACCAGTTGTAAAACTTTAAGAACAAGGTTAAGGCTCCAAGGAGGAGCAACAGACTTAAAGACAGGCCTGATTTTGACCAAGGCCTGACAAAAAGATTGCACCTCTGGCACATCCGCCAAACGTTTATGTAGTAAAACTGAAAAAGCTACTCTTACCCTTCTCCAGGCCTTCCTGAAGAAAAGATACAATTCTAGGAATTCTAATTCTACTCAAAAAGAGTAGCCCTTTGATTCACACCAATAAAGACATTTACGCCATATTTTATGGCAAATCTTTCTAGTAACAGGCTTGCAAGCCTGAATCATGGTCTCAATGACCGACTCAGAAAAACCACGCTTAGACAGAATTAAGCGTTCAATCTCCAAGCAGTCAGCTTCAGAGAAACGATATTTGGATGAAGGAAGGGACCCTGAATCAGGAGGTCCTTCCTCAGAGCAAGCCTCCAAGGTGGGAGAGATGACATCTCCACTATGTCTGCAAACTAGATCCTGCGAGGCCACGCAGGGGCTATTAGAATCATTGACGCCCTCTCCTGTTTGATACGAGCAATGACTCGTGGAAGGAGAGCAAACAGAGGAAACAGGTATGCCAACCTGAAAACCCAAGGAACCGCCAGAGCATCTATCAGAATGGCCTGCGGATCTCTTGACCTTGAACCGTACCTTGGAAGCTTGGCGTTCTGACGTGACACCATCAGATCTAACTCCGGCACCCCCCTTTTGAGGACTAAGCTGGAAAACACCTCGGGATGGAGTTCACACTTCCCGGGATGAAAAGTCTGTCTGCTCAGAAAATCCACTTCCCAGTTGTCTACTCCTGAAATGTGGATGGCAGATAGGCAGCAATTGTGGGTCTCTGCCCACTGAAGAATGCGAGTAACCTCCTTCATGGCTAAGGAACTCCGAGTTCCTCCCTGGTGATTGATGTAAGCCACAGAGGTTATGCTGTCTGACTGGAACTTGAAGGTAGATCAGACTCCTCCCAAGTCTAAAGGCCCTGAGCTTTTAACAAGTTCCAGACTGCTCCCCAGCCCAGCAGGCTGACATCACCCAGGAAGGGCTCAGAAAGTATGTGCCATGAGACAGATGTTCCTGGGAAATCCACCAAGAGAGAGAATCCCTTGATGACTGATCTAACTCTATTCTCTGAGATAGATCCGCATGGTCGCCATTCCATTTTCTGAGCATGCACAGCTGGAGAGCTCTCAAATGGAATCGAGCAAAAGGAATGATGTCCATGGAAGCCACTATCAGAACGATTACCTCCATACATTGAGCCACTGAAGGATGAGCAGTAGTCTGAAGAGAGAGGCAAGAGGAAATTATTTTGTTTCTCCTCACCTCTGTCAGAAAAATCTTCATCAATAGAGAATCTATTATGGTCCCAAGAACACTACTCTTGTAGCAGGGGAAATGGAGCTTTTTTCCAGATTCACATTCCATCCATGGGAACGAAGAGACAACAATATCTCTGTGTGAGATTTTGCTTGTTGAAAAGATGGCGCCTGAACCAATATGTCATCCAGGTAGGTTGCCACAGCAATTCCACAAGAACAGATAACTGCCAAAAGAGCCCCCAGAACCTTTAAAAAAATCCTCTGAGTTGTGGCTAGACCAAATAGAAGGGCCACAAACTGGAAATGTTTGTCCAGAAAGGCAAATCTCAGAAATCTGTGATGGTCCCTGTGAATAGGAACATGAAGATACGCGTTCCTTTAGCTCTATGGTTGTCATGGACTGACCCTTTTGTACTAAAGGAAGAATGGTACGTATAGTCTCCATCTTAAAGGATGTAACTTTGAGAAACTTGTTTTGACACTTCAAGTCTAGAATGGGATGGAAAGTTCCCTCTTTTTTGGGAAACACAAATAGGTTGGAGTAGAACCCAAGACCCTGTTCCTGCACTGAATCTATCACTCCCAGGGAGGAAAGATGTTGTATGCATTTCAAGAACACCTCTCTCTTTATCTGGTCTGCAGATAATCTTGAGAGAAGGAATCTGCCTCTGGGAGGAAAAGTCTTGAATTCCAATTTGTAACCCAGGGATACTATGTCCACAGTCCAGGGATCTGGGACATCTCATATCCAGGCTTGAGAGAACTGAGAAAATCTGCCCCCATCTGATCCGATCCTGGATCAAGGGCAAACCCTTCATGCTGATTTAGAATCAGCACCGTCTTTATTTGATTGTTTCCCCTTGTTCCAAGATTGATTGGGTTTCCAAGAAGACTTGGAATGTTCCTGCTTGGAAGAAGAATGGGAAGGCTTTCCTCTGAAGTTACGAAAGGAACGAAAATTACTCTCACATCCTTTAGGCCTATTCTTTTAATCTTAAGGTAGAAAAAAACCTTTTCCACCTGTAATATCAGAGGTCATTTCTGCCAAACCGGGTCCAAACAAGGTTTTGCCCTTGTAAGGACTCGCCAGAGCTTGACTTTAGAGGAAATGTCCGCAGACCAGGATTTCAACCATAACGCCCTGCGGGCTAGGACAGCTAAACTAGGAGTTTTAGCTCCTACTTTAACAACCTGTAAAATGGCATCTGCAATAAAGGAATTGGCCAACTTAAGAGCTTTAATTGTATCTTGAATTTCACCCAAAGAAGTCTCTACTTGAAGAAAATCTAGTCACGGTGGCAATACACACTGCAGGTTGCCATTGAAGACCTTGATCAACATATATCTTTTTCAAATAAGCCTCCAGCTTCTTCTCCATCGGATCCTTAAAAGAGCAGCTATCCTCAATAGGAATAGTGGTTCTCTTAGCCAGAGTGGAAATGGCCCCTTCAACTTTGGGTACAGTATACCAAGGGTCTTTAAAGGAGTCATCGACTATATACTGTGTGTGTGTGTGTGTATATATATATATATATATATATATATATATATATATATATATATATATATATATATATATATATATATATATATATATATATATATATATAAGACCTGATCTGACGCCCTCCTTTAGTCTTTTAACATGTCGTGTGTTAATGTTTTTAACATTTGAACAATAAATTTTGCTTTGTTTTACCTGCATCCACGACTGGAACTTGTTTGCTTTTACTTGGATTTATATATATATATATATATATATATATATATATATATATATATATATATATATATATATATATATATATATATATACATACATACATACACACACACACTTTATGAAGCGTCAACATATTCTGCACCGCTGTCCATGGATACAATTAATTTAAATAAAACAATATAAGACTTGTACGAGACAGGACAAAATTTACAAAACACATACAGGAGGGATTGAGGGCCCTATTCCCGTGGGAACTTACAATCTAGAAGGGTAGGAGGTTGAGAAACAGGAGGTGAGGACTGCAAGATTGAGTGCTTCAGGTTTACTCAAAGTAGGTGATGAACATATGAGTAAACCCCACAACAAAGACTACTACATCTAGTATTTTGTATGACCTCCATGATTTGTAAGGACAGCACCAAGTTGGCAACATATTACAACATCTATATTTTTCCATTCTTCAAGAACGAACTCTTTTAGAGCCTGGATGCTGGATAGAGAGTGATGCTCAACTTGTCTCTTCTGAATTTCTCATAGGTGTTCGATTGGGTTCAGATCAGGAGACATACTTGGCCACTGCATCACTTTCACCCTGTTCTTCTTCATAAATGCAACAGTGGCCTTAGATGTGTGTTTTGGATCAAGGGCACGGAGTGATGGGCATTTAAAGAGCAGTACATCTGTGAATTCATGAGACCATCAATGAAATGCAGCTCCCCCACACCAGCAGTTTTGAAGTAATCAGTTCCAAAAACATTTATCTTGGTCTCATCACTCCAGAGTACAGAGTCCCAGTAGTCTTCTTCTTTTTCAGCATGTGTCCTGGTTAATTCCAAGCGGGCTATTTTGTGCATGGGCTTTAGGAGAGGCTTCCTTTGTGGACGACACCTATGCATACCATTCCTCTGCACTGTATGCCGTGTTGTGTCACGGGAAACAATCACCGCAGTTTGGCTTTCTACTTCTTTAGCTAGCTGTAGTGAACTTGCATGGCGATTTTCTCCAACCCTTCTCATCAGAAGACGGTTCTGTTGAGGTGTTAACTTCCGTGGACGGCCTAGACGTCTCTGTGAGATGGTTGCAGTTCCATCTTTGTTACATTTTTGTATCTCTTTTGCTACAGTATTCTGACCAATAAGAAAAGCTTTGCTGATCTTCTTGTAGCCTTCCCCTTTCTTGTGTAAAGAAAGTATTTTCTTTCTCTTGTGACATTTCTCTTGTATGTGGTGCCCTTGCTGACAGCATGACATGGGAAGGGGTTTTCTTTGGTAAGTAACGCCCTTTTATAATCAACTGACTGCTGGACACCTGTTTAATGAATCTTGCTTGCAATCAATGACCCCCATTTGTGGGAATATTTTGTAGCATAGTGACCCATAGAATATGTTGTTTCTGAAAGATAAGTAAAGGTTTTCTGACAAATCTATTGGGGTGTACTCAAAATGACTGCCTAGTTGTGAAAAAATAACTTGGTAGAATCAAGAGTGGGGTCTAAGGTAGAGCTGTGCTGTGTTTGACTCAAAAGAATATTGTCCCCATGGTCACCTAGAGACAACTGGCAACCCTGCTTACCTAATGTGCTCAGCTAGCTCCCAGTAGTGCATTGCTGCTCGTTCAACAAAGAAAACCAAGAGAATGAGGCAAAATGTGACAATAATTACATGCTCTGTCAAGTCTGACAATTTGTGGGTTCATGTTGCTTTAAAGCATCACTAAAATGCACAGCAAAAAAAAAAACCTCTTAAACATACCTTGTTCAAGTGACATCAAGGGGACAAAGAAAAGTGAAAAAAAAAATGCTGTATTATATTATAAAATTTTATCAATGCACTATTGCTTGCATTTAACTATGTGTTTAACCCTGCAAAAGTGTAGCAATGCACTAGTGGTAGCTAGCTGAACACATATCGCCAATGACAAGAGACATTTGGGCATTGCAACCAATCACCAGCTAGCTTCTAGTAGACGATTGCTGCCTATAAACCTACCTAAATATGCTTTTCATAAAAGGACAGCAAGAGAATGAAACACATTTGTAAACTGTAAATTAGGAGTAATTGTAAGTTAGGAGAAATATCTCCTAAAATTGATCTATCTAAACAATGAAAGTTTGATTTTGCCAGTCAGGTTCCTTTAAATGTGAAATTCCAAACTGGTTATTCGTCATAAAGAGCAAGGGATAAAATTATACTGTTTAGTACATAATGATCCTATTTTTATAAAAGCGGAAGAAAGGTTCATATCAATTTTGCACAGTCATTTTAACAATTAAGGCCTTTTGTATTATTATTACTTAACAAAGATGACACGTAGAAGCACATGCTTTATTTCCTGTTCATATTCATACGATTTCCCCAGTTTTTTCAAGAAATGTGAACTTTCAATCATCACTTGAAATAGGGAACTAAGTTGTTACTCACATTAGATATCAAGAAGATACAGAGTGTTACTGAATTCTGGAAACTTGTTTAATCATTTAGGAATTAGCAATGAACCGAATGGCTGGTGATTAAAGTTAAAGGTACATGAAACCCATAATTTTTCTTTCATGACTCGGATTGATCATACAATTTTAAAAAACTTTCTAATTTACTTTTATTATTAATTTTGTTTTATTCTCTTGGTATCCTTTATTGAAGGAGCAGCAATGCACTACTGAAAGCTAGCTGAACAGATTGATAAGTCAATAATAAGAGGCATATTTATGCAGCAACCAATCAGCAGCTAGTTCCCATTTTCTAAACCTACCTAGGAGTGCTTTTCAACAAAGGATGCCCAGAGAACAAAGACAATTAGACAATAGAAGCACATTGGAAAGTAGCTTAAAATATGCTGAATTATGAAATAAAAATTTGGGGTTTTATGTCCCTTTTTATGGTGACCGCTATTTTTTAGGGACAGTCCTGAATTTGAGCAGCGTCAGTCTGTCTAATCTCTGCTTTCCAGGATTGTCCTGAATTTGCAATAATAGGTTTCCTTTCCCTTGTCCCAATGTGTAAATAGACCAACTCCACTTTCAACAAAATCAGTTCCCGTTACTTCTCCAATCCAGCAGGGGTTGCTGTTGCACACAGCAGCTCACATTTTCAGTGACAGCAGGAAATGGTAGTTCACTTGGGAACCTCCACTGGAAACTTGGGAGCCTCCACCTACTTTAAAGGGACAGTCCAAAAAAAACTTTCATGAATCAGATAGGACATGTCATTTTAAACAACTTTCCAATTTACTTTTATCACCAAGTTTGCTTTGTTCTCTTGGTATTCTTAGTTGAAAGCTAAACCTAGGAGGTTCATATGCTAATTTCTTAGACCTTGAAGGCCGCCTCTAATCTAAATGCATTTTGATAGTTTTTCACCACTAAAGGGCAGTTAGATAACATGTGTTTCATATAGATAACATTGAGCTCATGCACGTGAATTTACCATGGAGACAGCTCTGATTGGCTAAACTGCAAGTCTGTCAAAAGAACTGAAATAAGGGGGCAGTCTGCTGAGGCTTAGATATAAGGTAATTACAGAGGTAAAACATGTATAATTATAACTGTGTTGGTTATGCAAAACTGGGGAACTGGTAATTAAGGGATTATCTTTCTTTTTAAACAACAAAAATTCTGGTGTTGACTGTCCCTTTAAAGGGAAATTATTCAGATAGATTACATAACATTTTAATCAACTTTCCAATCTACTTATATTATCTAGTTGAAAGCCAATGACAGGAGGCATTTATGTGCAGCCACCAATCAGCAGCTTCTTAGCCTACCTAGGCATACTTTACAACAAAGGATACAGAGAGAATTAAACAAATTATATAGAAATAAATTGTAAAGTTGCTTGTATGTAAGAAGCTATGTCCCTTTAACTGACCAGCAGGGTGACCAAGCTTTGGCAGTCTATAGAAGCTGCAGAGTGAGGCAGGATAGCTCTGGTGATCTTCATAGTGGTAATCAATACCTGTCTGTGCCAGGTACAGTGTGTGCAGAGCTGAGGTAGTACTACCCTTAAAGGTACAGAAAACCCACATTTTTTATTTCATGATTCAGATAGAGCATTTTCTAACAACTTTCTAATTTACTTCTATTATCAAATTTTCTTCGTTCTCTTGGTATCTTTTGTTGAAACGCAGGAACATAAGCTCAGGAGCATTCATGTGTCTTGCAGAAGTTCTGCAAGAATGCTATATATTTGCAAGAGCATTAGATGACAACACTATTTCCTGCCATACAGTGCTCTAGACACCTACCTGGGTATCTCTTCAACAAGATATACCATGGGAGCAAAGCACATTTGGTAATAAACATAATTTGGATTTTTTTTAATTGTATGCTCTGTGTTAATCACAAAAGAAAATTATGGGTTTGATATCCCTTTAACTACATAACTAAAAAGTGGTGATCAATGCCTATCTTCTGCTGCTATGCAGGGCCATCTGTTTCAGGTACAATGTGTAAAGAGCTGGAGTAGTTCTATACTTATACAGAGGCAGATGATATGTGCTAGGGGCTGGAGCACTTATGGCTACAGCATAGGTTGGCATAGAGCATCAGGTGAAATGTGCCAGGGACTGGAGCACTTATAGCTACAGCATGGGTTGGCAGAGAGGCAGGTGATATGTGCTAGGGACTGGAGCACTTATAGCTACAGCATGGGTTGGCATAGAGCATCAGGTGAAATGTGCCAGGGACTGGAGAACTTATAGCTACAGCATGGGTTGGCACAGAGAGGCAGGTGATATGTGCCAGGGACTGGAGAACTTATAGCTACAGCATGGGTTGGCATAGAGAGGCAGGTGATATGTGCTAGGGACTGGAGCACTTATAGCTACAGCATGGGTTGGCATAGAGCATCAGGTGAAATGTGCCAGGGACTGGAGAACTTATAGCTACAGCATGGGTTGGCACAGAGAGGCAGGTGATATGTGCCAGGGACTGGAGAACTTATAGCTACAGCATGGGTTGGCATAGAGAGGCAGGTGATATGTGCTAGGGACTGGAGCACTTATAGCTACAGCATGGGTTGGTACAGAGAGGCAGGTGATATGTGCTAGGGACTGGAGCACTTATAGCTACAGCATGGGTTGGCACAGAGAGGCAGGTGATATGTGCTAGGGGCTGGAGCACTTATAGCTACAGCATGGGTTGGTACAGAGAGGCAGGTGATATGTGCTAGGGACTGGAGCACTTATAGCTACAGCATGGGTTGGCACAGAGAGGCAGGTGATATGTGCTAGGGGCTGGAGCACTTATAGCTACAGCATGGGTTGGCACAGAGAGGCAGGTGATATGTGCTAGGGGCTGGAGCACTTATAGCTACAGCATGGGTTGGCACAGAGAGGCAGGTGATATGTGCTAGGGACAGGAGCACTTACAGCTACAGCATGGGTTGGCATAAAGAAGCAGGGGATAATGTGCTTGGGGCAGATGCACTTACAGCTACAGCATGGGCTGAAATACAGAGGCCGGTGATATGTGCTAGGGACTGGTGCACTTACTGCTACAGCATGGGCTGACATACAGAGGCAGGTGATATGTGCTAGGGACTGGAGCACTTACTACTACATCATGGGCTAGCATACAGAGGCTGGTGATAGGTGCTAGGGACTGGTGCATTTACTGCTTCAGCATGGGTTGGCATAGACAGGCAGGGGATAATATGCTAGAGTCTGGTGCACTTACAGCTACAGCATAGGCTGACATACAGAGTCAGGTGATATGTGCTAGGGACAGGTGCACTTATAGCTACAGCATGGTTTGGCATAAAGAGCAGGGGATAATGTGCTAGGGACAGGGACACTTATAGCTACAGCATGGATTGGCATACAGAGGCAGGTGATATGTGCTAGTGACTGGTGCACTTACAGCTACAGCATGGGTTGGCATAGAGAGGACGGTGATATGTGTTAGGGACTGGAGCAATTACTGGTACAGCATGGGTTAACATAACATAAATTGCTCACCTGATAATTTTATTTACATTGTGGGGAGGAGAGTCCACAGCTTCGTTCATTACTTTTGGGAATATAGAACCTGGCCACCAGAAGGAGGCAAAGACACCCCAGCCAAAGGCTTAAATACCTCCCCCACTCCCCTCATCCCCCAGTTATCTGCCGAACAAGGAACAGTAGGATAAATATCAGGGTATAAATGGTTCTTAGAAGATAAATTAAATTTAGGTCCGCCCACCGGAGTTACGGGCGGGAGACGTGGACTCTCCTCCCCACGATGGAAATAAAATTATCAGGTAAGCATAATTTATGTTTTTCCATCTAAAGGGGAGGAGAGTCCACGGCTTCATTCATTACATTTGGGAAACTTATACCCAAGCTTTAGAGGACAGTGAATGAAACCGGGAGGGTAAAAAGGCGGACCATGATCTGAGGGCAACATAGCCTGCAAAACCTTTCTCCCAAAAACAGAAGCAAAAACATCAAATTTATAAAATTTTGTAAAAGTGTGTAAGGAGGACCAGGTAGCCGCCTTACAAATCTGCTCCATAGAGGCCTCATTCTTGAAGGCCCAAGACGAAGCCACAGCTCTAGTTGAATGAGCCGTGATCCTCTGAGGAGGCTTATGTCCTGCTGTCTCATAGGCCAAGCGAATCAAGCTCCTCAACCAAAAGGACAAAGAAGTAGAAGAGGCCCTTTGCCCCTTGCGCTTCCCGGAATACACCACAAAAAGAGATGTAGACTGTCTGAAATCGTTCGTAGCCTGAAGATAGAACTTTATGGCACGAACCACATCCAGATTATGAAGTAACCTCTCCTTGGAAGAAGAAGGGTTAGGACACAAAGAAGGAACAAATTATTTCCTGATTGATGTTACGGTTAGACACCACCTTGGGAAGAAACCCCAAACCGATCCGAAAAACAGCCTTATCCGCATGAAAAACCAGATAAGGAGGCTCGAATTGCAAGGCAGCCAGCTCAGATACTCTGCGTGCCGATGCAATAGTCAACAGGAAGAGAACCTCCCAAGCATAATCTAAATGTCAATAGAATGCATAGACTCAAACGGAACCCTCTGCAATACCTTAAAGGGAAATTAAACACTAAATACATGCTAGATAGAATGATGCATTCAAAGAAAAGATTAGTCCGCGACTAACATGTAGATGTATTTTTTAAAGTTTCATTAGTTGTTTTAATAAGTGACAAAATAAGTGTAAAGTTTTAGTGTCTATAAAACACTGGGAGCTGCAATGTTGTAACATGTGTTACCTTCTCTGCTGTGGCCAATTAGGGACAGCTATACATAGGTCATTAGAGTGTGCAGCCAATGGTTGTGCTAGATTTAACAGTGTTCTGCACTTCCATTTCTAACAGGAACTGAAAAGCTCACAATTTCAGAATGGAATTACAGGAACATAGGAAAAAATAAATAATGAAAGTATATTGCAGAGTTGTTTTATATATACAATTTATCATTTTATATTACCATCTCAAAGTGTTTAATGTCCCTTTAAGGACCAGACTGCCTAAAGAAAGGCCTGATTCTAGACAAAGCCTGAATAAAAAATTGAATGTCAGTAAACTCAGCGAGTCTCCTATGCAACAAATGCCGAAATCTGTCCCTTTAAGGAACTGGCGGCAAGATCCTTCTCCAAATCTTCTTTGAGAAATGACATAATCCTGGATACCTTCACCTTGTGCCAAGGACATCTGTGCTTCTTACACCAGGACAAGTAAGTCCTCCACACTTTATGGTAGATCCCTCGACCTGTATCAGGTAGCTTGTAATTGATTCTGGACGCCATGAGATCTATCTGAGACAAATCTCCGCAAACACTTCGGGGTGAAGAGACCATTCCCCCGGATGGAAGGATTGCCTGCTGAGAAAGTCCGCTTCCCAGTTGTCTACACCTGGAATGTGGAGCGCTCAGAACGAGCAGCTGTGGGACTCCGCCCACTCCAAGATCCGAGACACCTCCCTCATTGCCAGGGAGCTCCTCGTTCCCCCCCCCTGATGGTTGATGTAAGCCACCAAGGTAATGTTATCGGTCTGAAATCTGATGAAGCTGAACGACCCCAGAAGAGGCCACGCCCTCAGAGCGTTGTAAATTGCTTGAAGTTCCAGAATATTTATCGGAAGGAGAGACTCCTCCCGGATCCATTTTCCTTTTGCCATTCTGGTACCCCAAACAGCTCCCCATCCTGCCAGACTAGCGTCTGTGGTCACAATCTCCCAGGACGGTCTCAAGAAAGATCTCCCCAGGGACAGATGCTCTGGACGGATCCACCAAGAGAGGGAGTCCCTGGTCCGAGCATCCATGGATATCTGTTGTGATAGATCTGAATGATCGCCGTTCCACTGTTTCAACATGCACAATTGAAGAGGTCTGAGATAGAACCTGGCGAAAGGGATGACGTCTATGCTGGAAACCATGAGCCTGATCATCTCCACACACTGAGCCACCGAAGGGCTTGAGGAGGACTGAAGGGCAAGACAGGTGGATGCAATCTTCCTGCGTCGTTGCTCTGTGAGAAATATTTTCATGGACATAGAGTCTATTATCGTGCCCAGGAACTCCACCCTGTTGCTGGGAACCAGGAAACTCTTTCCTGAGTTGATCTTCCAACCGTGAGATTGGAGCAATAACAGAAGAGCCCCCAAATGATCCTCTGCAAGGCTGAACAACGGCACCTGGACTAGGATGTTGTCCAAATAGGGCGCTACAGCAACGCCCCTGGATCTGGCCACTGCAAGAAGCACCCCCAGAACCTTCGTGAAGACTCTCGGGGCCGTCGCCAGACCCAAGGGGAGGGCCACAAACTGGAAGTGTTGGTCCAGAAACGCAAATCTTAGGAACTTGAAGTGGCCCCTGTGAATTGGAACATGAAGGTAAACATCCTTAAAGTCTATTGTCGTCATGAACTATCCCTCTTGAACTAGGGGCAGAATAGATCTGATTGTTTCCATTTTGAACGATGGAACAGCCAGAAACTTGTTTAAACACTTTAGATCTAGAATCGGGCGGAACGTTGCCTCCTTCTTTGGAACCACAAAGAGATTGGACTAGTACCCTAGACCCCTTTCTGTTCGGGGTACTGATACGATAACACCTAGAGAGGAGAGATCCCTCACACCTTCTAGAAAGGCCTCTCTCTTGTCCGGTCTTGAAGACAGGTTTGACAGAAGGAATCTGCCCCTGGGCGGATGGAACCTGAACCCTATCCTGTAACCTTGGGCGACAACCTCCAGAACCCAAGGGTCCTGAAGTCCTGCAACCAGGCTTCGGAGAAGAGAGACAATCTGTCCCTTACTTGGTCCGGAGACCAGTCTGGGGCCGCCCCTTTATGCAGATTTAGTCTCGGCGGGCTTCTTGTTCTGCTTGGACTTGTTCCAAGACTGAGCAGGTTTCCAAGTCCCCTTGGACAGATCCGCTTTCGTGGTGGGCTGCTGGCACTGGGCTTTGTCCGCGCGAAAGGAATGAAAGGGATGAAAAGTAGATCCTTTTGCTTAGCCTTCTTATCCTGCGGTAGGAAAGCGCCCTTGCCTCCCGTAACCGGAATATGATCGAATCCAATCCTGGACCGAACAGAATCTTTCCTTGAAAAGGCAGGGACAACAGCCTCGACTTAGAGATCATGTCCGCAGACCAAGACTTTAGCCACAGAGCCCTGCGAGCTAAAACAGAGAATCCTGAAACCTTTGCGTTCAGGCGAATAATTCGCATTTTGGCGTCACAAATGAAAGAATTGGCGACCTTTAACGCCTTAATCTTATCCTGTATCTCGTCGATGGAGGTCTCCCTCTCGACCATATCACACAGGGATTCACACCAATATGTCGCAGCTCCGGAAACCGGGCCTACAGCCGCTGGTTGAAAAACAAACCCTGTATGTTGAAACTTTTTTCTTAACTTGTTTTCCAACTTTTTATCCATGGGCTCTTAATATGACAAACTATCCTCAAGAGGCATAGTCGTCCACTTCGCGAGCGTAGAGATGGCACCATCCACCTTAGGGACAGTCCCCCACAGCTCGAGTTGAGAGTCCGGAATGGGGAACAGTTTCTTAAAGGAAGAAGAAAGGGAAAAGGAAGAACCTAATCGCTCCCGTTCATTCTTGTGTATTATAGTGGAACATAGTTGAGCAGGCTGATCTACAAGAATCTCCTCACAATAAACACAGGAATGAGACTTTGTTAAAGAGGGAGTACCCTCTAACGCGTCCGAGTTCTCCATAGCTTGCGCTTTTATTATGGACTAGACTAGCTGAATAAACAGGCACCTGTATACTCCAATGGCCGGGGCACTCACCACCTCCTATGACCCGGACTACAGAAACTGCTTTGTCTCCTATGCCGCTGATGAACAGAGGAAGTGGAAACCGACACACCCGGTCACCTGGGATGCCTCGCAGGACCGCCCCTGCATTAAGGAGAAAACGCGCCAAAACCGGCCGCACAAATACTCCCGGAAGTCAACCTGAAGTTCCACCATTGCCAGAGCCACATCTCGCACATAACGCAGCAATAAAGCAATAAACAATAATATGTATAAACCCCCCCCCGATCAATAATCCCCTTACTAGGAATATTAACCCTTGATTCCATAAGATAAAATGCGCCACACTGTGACCCTGACTTCTGTGTTATCATTGTGTATAAAAAAATGAAACGATCTTACCAGAATCAATGCCGTGGAACAGGAATACGGCCCTTCAAGTGTGACAGGTAGAAGCATCGCTCCTGACATGGACTTGAGTGCAGAAAGCAGGCAGTGAAACTCATCAACGCTGATTGCTTGTGGAGCTGTTAATATGAGTTGGGATGGTTTCGCAAAAAGACTCTCCCTGCATCTCACCTAGGCTTTCACTGAGAGGCTGACAGGACTACTTAAAACTCCAGTCCCATTCCGAAGAGTACTACCCTCCATAAGAGACAACTCCGAATCTTCTGCACTTTTCCCTCATTCTGCCATCCTCCTGTGACAAAAGGGAAAGAATGACTGGGGGATCAGGGGAGTGGGGGAGGTATTTAAGCCTTTGGCTGTGGTGTCTTTGCCTCCTCTTGGTGGCCAGGTTCTATATTCCCAAAAGTAATCTGTTGACTCTCCTCCCCTTTAGATGGAAATAGAGGCTGGTGATATGTGCTAGGGACTGGAGCACTTACTACTACAGCATGGGTTGGCACACAGAGGCTGGTGATATGTGCTAGGGACTGCTGCACTTACTGCTTCAGCATGGGTTGGCATACAGAGTAAAGTGATATGTGCTAGGGACTGGTGCACTTACTGCTTCAGCATGGGTTAGCATACAGAGTCAAGTGATATGTGCTAGGGACTGGTGCACTTACTGCTACAGCATGGGTTGGCATAGACAGGCAGGGGATAATATGCTAGGGTCTGGTGCACTTACTGCTACAGCATGGGCTAACATACAGAGGCAGGTGATAAGTGCTAGGGACTGGTGCACTTACTGCTACAGCATGGGCTGGCAGAGAGGCAGGTGATATGTACTTAGGGATGGAGAACCTACTGCTACAGCATGGGTTGGCATACAGAAGCGGGATAACATGCTAGGGTCTGGTGCACTTACAGCATGGGTTGGCATAAAAAAGCAGGGGATAATGTGCTAGGGGCTGGAGCACTTATAGCTACAGCATGGGTTGGCATAAAAAAGCATGGGATAATGTGCTTGGGGCTTGTGCACTTACTGCTACAGCATGGGCTGACATACAGAGGCAGGTGATATGTACTTGGGGCTGGAGCACTTACTGCTACAGCATGGGCTGACATACAGAGGCAGGGGATACTGTGCTAGGGACTGGAGCACTTATAGCTACAGCATGGGCTGACATACAGAAGCAGGGGATAATGTGCTAGGGACTGGTGCACTTACAGCTACAGCATAGGCTGACATACAGAGGCAGGGGATAATGTGCTTGGGGCTGGAGCACTTATTGCTACAGCATGGGCTGGCATACAGAAGCAGGGGGAAATGTGCTTGGGGCTGGAGCACTTACTGCTACAGCATGGGCTGACATACAGAAGCAGGGGATACTGTGCTTGGGGCTGGAGCACTTACTGCTACAGCATGGGCTGACATACAAAAGCAGGGGATACTGTGCTTGGGGCTGGAGCACTTACTGCTACAGCATGGGCTGACATACAGAGGCAGATGACAAATAATGATAACTGGAACCAATGATGCCAGTGAAAGGGTATTTTCTCTTATGATTAGCATATGAACCAATTACAATTTAGCTTGGTGAGGACAATCTGAAGGAAACGTTAGTGACTAAGGTAAACTAGTGTTGAGTTTTTAAGATGCTTTGGATGAAAAAAGACCTCCTTAGGAAAATTCAGTTTTATTTTATTTTAAAGCAAGGATAACAACAGTTTTTTTCTTAGCTATAGTTTGTACTATTGACTTTCATTGTAAGTAAACTATTTTCACCTACCTGTATAAATTAAACATTTTTAACATTTTTTTTTATTATTTTTTTTTTAACACCACCTCAACATTTATGAGGCGTCCTGAATTTGGGTCTGTGAAATTTGGTCACCTAATTAAAAGTTAATTTACAATATATATGAAAATCATCATAATTATAATATTTTCTTCAACAAAGTAGATGAATTAAAGACTTTGGGCCAGATTACATTCTATTTGTAAAGGGACATCATAGCAAAAGCTGAAATTTCAGTTTTAAAAGGACAGTCTAGTCTAAAATAAACGTTCATGATTCAGATAGAGAATGTAATTTTAAACAATTTTCCATTTTACTTTTATCACCAATTTTGCTTTGTTCTTTTGGAATTCTTAGTTGAAAGCTAAACCTAGGAGGTTCATATACTAATTTCTAAGCCCTTGAAGGCATTTTGACAATTTTTCACCACTAGAGTGTGTTAGTTCATGTTTGTCATATAGATAACACTGTGCTCACGCACGTGGAGTTCCTAGGAGCCAGCACTGATTGGCTTAAATTCATATCTGTCAAAAGAACTGAAATAAGGGGGCAGTTTGCAGAGGCTTAGATACAAGATAATCCCAGAGGTAAAAAAGGAAATTTATGCTTACTTGATAAATTTATTTCTTTTACGATATGACAAGTCCACAGATTTCATCCTTACTTGTGGGATTTATCCTCCTGCTAACAGGAAGTGGCAAAGAGCACCACAGCAGAGCTGTATATATAGCTCCTCTCTTCCCTCCACCTCCAGTCATTCGACCGAAGTTAGGAAGAGAAAGGAAAAGCCAAAGGTGCAGAGGTGACGGAAGTTTATAAAAATAAGTACATACCTGTCTTAGAAATTACAGGGTGGGCCGTGGACTCGTCATATCTTTAAAGAAATAAATTTATCAGGTAAGCATAAATTTCCTTTTCTTTTACAAGCTATGACGAGTCCACGGATTTCATCCTTACTTGTGGGATACAACACCAAAGCTACAGGACACGGATGAAAGGGAGGGACAAGACAGGAACCTAAACGGAAGGCACCACTGCTTGAAGAACCTTTCTCCCAAAAACAGCTTCAGAAGAAGCAAAAGTATCAAATTTGTAGAATTTGGAAAAAGTGTGAAGAGACGACCAAGTTGCAGCCTTGCAAATCTGTTCAACAGAAGCATCGTTTTTAAATGCCCATGAGGAAGCCACAGCCCTAGTGGAATGAGCCGTAATTCTTTCAGGAGGCTGCTGTCCAGCAGTCTCATACGCCAGACGGATGATACTCTTCAGCCAAAAGGAAAGAGAGGTAGCCGTAGCTTTCTGACCCCTACGCTTTCCAGAAAAAACAATGAATAATGAAGATGATTGACGGAAATCCTTAGTCGCCTGCAAGTAAAACTTCAGGGCACGGACCACGTCCCAGTTATGCAACATACACTCCTTAGAAGAAGGGTTAGGACATAAATAAGGAACAACAATTTCCTGATTAATATTCTTATTAGAAACAACCTTAGGAAGGAAACCAGGTTTGGTACGTAAAATCACCTTATCAGAATGAAAGATAAGATAAGGCGAGTCACATTGTAACGCTGAAAGCTCCGAAACTCTACGAGCAGAAGAAATAGTAACCAAAAACAAAACTTTCCAAGATAACAACTTAATATCTATGGAATGCATGGGTTCAAACTGAACCCCTTGAAGAACATTCAGAATTAAATTCAAACTCCAGGGTGGAGCAATTGGTCTTAACACAGGCTTAATCCCAAAGCCTGACAAAAAGACTGAACGTCTGGAACATCTGCCAAACGTTTGTGAAGTAAAATCGACAAAGCAGAGATTTGTCCCTTTAAGGAACTTGCTGACAACCCTTTCTCCAATCCTTCTTGGAGAAAAGACAGAATCCTGGGAATCCTAACTCTACTCCATGAGTAGTTCTTGGATTCGCACCAATAAAGATATTTACGCCATATCTTATGGTAAATCTTTCTAGTAACAGGTTTACGTGCTTGAATCAAAGTATCAATGACTGAATCAGAGAACCCCCGCTTAGATAAAATCAAGCGTTCAATCTCCAAGCAGTCAGCGGCAGAGAAATTAGATTTGGATGTTGGAAAGGACCTTGAATGAGAAGGTCCTGTCTCAAAGGAAGTGTTCACGGAGGCAGAGAGGACATGCCCACTAGATCTGCATACCAAGTCCTGCGTGGCCACGCAGGCGTGATTAGAATTACTGAAGCTCTCTCCTGTTTGATCCAAGCAATCACCCGGGGAAGGAGAGGAAACCGTGGAAACACATAAGCTAGGTTGAACGACCAAGGCACTGCCAAGGCATCTATCAGTTCGGCCTGAGGACCCCTCGACCTGGATCCGTATCTTGGGAGCTTGGCATTCTGTCGAGACGCCATCAGATCCAATTCCGGTCTGCCCCATCGGAGAATCAGGGAGGCAAAGACCTCCGGATGGAGTTCCCACTCCCCCGGATGAAATGCCTGTCGGTTTAAAAAATCAGCTTCCCAGTTTTCCACTCCTGGGATGTAGATTGCTGACAGATAACAAGAGTGGGCCTCCGCCCATCGAATTATTTTGGATACTTCTTTCATTGCTAAGGAACTCCCTGATAATTGATGTAAGCCACAGTTGTGATGTTGTCCGAGTGAAAACGGATGAATTTGGCCGAAGCCAACTGAGGCCACGTCTGAAGTGCATTGAATATTGCTCTCAATTCCAGAATATTGTTTGGAAGTAGAGACTCAACCTGAGTCCACACACCCTGAGCCTTCAGGGAATTCCAGACTGCACCCCAGCCTAGTAGACTGCGTCCGTTGTCACTATCACCCACGAGGGTCTGCGGAAAAACGTCCCTTGGGACAGATGATCTGGCGACAACCACCAAAGAAGAAAGTCTCTGGTCTCCTGATCCAGATTTATCTGAGGAGATAAATTTGCGTAATCCCCATTCCACTGTACGAGCATGCACAGTTGCAGTGGTCTGAGATGAAATCAAGCAAACGGAATGATGTCCATTGCCGCCACCATCAATCCAATTACCTCCATGCACTGAGCCACTGATGGCTGAGGATTGGACTGAAGGGCTCGGCATGTATTTAGAATCTTTGACTTTTTGACCTCCGTCAGAAAAATCTTCATGGATATAGAATCTATCAAAGTTCCCAAGAAGGGAACCTTTGTCTGTGGAATTAGTGAACTCTTTTCTAGATTCACCTTCCATCCGTGAGTTCTCAGAAAGGACAACACTGTGTCTGTATGAGATTTTGTCAGATGATAAGTCAACGCCTGGATCAGAATATCGTCCAGATAAGGTGCTACTGCAATGCCCCGCGGCCTGAGAACCGCCAGAAGGGACCCTAGAACCTTCGTGAAAATCCTGGGTGCTGTGGCCAACCCGAAGGGAAGAGCCACGAACGGAAAAGGTTTGACCAGGAAGGCAAACCTTAGGTACCGATAATTATCCTTGTGGATAGGAATATGAATGATCCAGGAGGTAGTCATATATTGACCCTCCTGGATCATTGGTAAAATTGTTCGAATAGTCTCCATCTTGAAAGATTGTTTAGACTCTTGAGATCTAAAATGGGTCTGAACGTTCCCTCTTTTTTGGGAACCACAAAGAGATTTGAGTAAAACCCCTGCCCCTGTTCCAGTCTTGGAACGGGACAAATTACTCCCATAATAGAGAGGTCTTTTACACAACGTAAGAACACCTCTCTTTTTATCTTATCTACAGACAACCGTGAAAGAAAAAATCTCCCCCTTGGGAGAAAATTTTTGAATTCCAGTTGATACCCGTGGGTCACGATCTCCTGTGCCCAGGGGTCCTGAACGTCTCTTGCCCAAGCCTGGCAAAGAGAGAAAGTCTGCCCCCTACTAGAACCAGTCCCGGATCGGGGGCCGCCCCTTCATGCTGTCTTGGTAGTAGCAGCGGGCTTTTTGGGTTGTTTACCCTTGTTCCAAGCCTGGTTGGGTCTCCAGACGGACTTGGCCTGAGCAAAATTCCCTTCCTGCTTCGTGGAAGAAGAGGGTACTCCTTTAAAGTTCCGAAAGGAACGAAAATTATTTTGTTCACCCCTCAAATTAGCAGTCTTATCTTGTGGTAGGAGATGACCCTTACCTCCAGTAATGTCAGAAATGATTTCCTTCAAGTCAGGCCCAAATAGGGTTTTACCCTTGAAAGGAATAGCCAAAAGCTTTGACTTAGATGACACATCAGCAGACCAAGATTTTAACCATAACGCTCTACACCCTAAAATGGCAAATCCGGCATTCTTAGCCATTAGCAATTTGAAAGGCGGCATCTGTGATAAAAGAATTAGCCAGCTTGAGAGCCTTAATTCTATCTAAAATATCCTCCAAAGGAGTCTAAAGAGACTCTTCTAAAGCATCAAACCAGAAAGCCGCCGCAGTGGTAACTGGTACAATGCAGGCTGTCGGTTGTAAAAGGAAACCCTGATGAATAAATAACTTTTTTAGAAGACGTTCCAATTTCTTATCCATAGTGTCTTTGATAGCACAGCTGTCCTCAATAGGAATAGTTGTGCGCTTAGCCAGGGTAGATATAGCTCCCTCCACCTTAGGGACTGTCTGCCAAGAGTCCCGAACAGTGTCAGATATGGGATACATTATCTTAAAATTAGGAGAAGGTGAGAACGGTATACCCGGTCTGTCCCATTCTCTCTTGATAATCTCCGAAATTCTCTTAGGAATCGGAAAAACATCAGTGTAAGCAGGTACCTCTAAGTATTTGTCCATTTTACACAATTTCTCTGGTGGTACCACAATAGAATCACAGTCATCCATTTTCGCTAAAACCTCACGAAGCAACAGGCGGAGGTGTTCCAGCTTATATCTAAAGGACATGACGTCCGAGTCCATCTGAGGTAACACACTTACCGATTCAGAAAGTTCTCCCTCAGACAGAAGTTCTCTGACCCCCAAATCAGATCCCTGTGAGGGTACATCGGAAATAGCCAACAAAGCATCAGAGGACTCAGTATTTACATTGATTCCTGTCCTACTGCGTTTGCCCTGTAACACTGGCAACTTAGATAATACCTCTGTAAGGGTAGTTGACGTAACTGCATTCATATCCTGCAGAGTAAATGAAGTAGACGCGGTTGAGGAACCCGGCGTCGCTTGGGTGGGCGTTAAAGGTTGTGACACTTGGGGAGAATATGGCGGCATATCCTGATTCTCCTCAGACTGAGAATCATCCTTAGGCACACTTTCTTTACATAAAATATGCTTTTTACATTGTAAGGCCCTTTCAGTACGAGAGGGACACAAAGTAAGAGGGGGTTCCACAATGGCATCTAAACACATAGAACAAGGAGTTTCCTCAAGTTCAGACATGTTAAACAGACTAGCAATAGCAACAATAGTCGTTCTTAACCTTATTTGTTGACTTCTGAAGTCAAAAAACAAACTCCAAAAAATTTTTAAGAAAAGTGTACTGTGCCTTTAAATAATAAAAGCGCAACAATTTTTGTGATCTCACAAAAAAAGATTTTTGCAGCAATAAAAAATATCCTAATAAGCTCAAATTAGCTAAATATTATTGCACGATTTGTTAGAAAATGCAAGTAACACTTTATAGCACCTTTATTGTATATAATACATTTTTAAACAATATCAGCCCCTGCACCTCGCGCCTACCTGCCCCCCGGGTACTCAATTCTGTGAAAATGACGATTGCAAATTTAACTTGGGCCCCACCGGAGCTAGGGCTTTGCTGCCTTATACTGAAGAAAAACTGCGTATCTGAGCATGCGAATTAGGCCCCGCCAACCATGGGCGTCGCACTAGCCGTCCTAACAACCGCATGGGAAGAAAAATCAGTGAAAGCCATGTGGTCCCCTAATCATGAGTATAATAAAAATGAATGCAATAAACAGCCATCTTTCTTAGGCCAATAATAAACAAATAATAGTCTCACAACCGCATCTCCCAGTGTCTAGCCCATATTGACTCACATATCGCAGTATAGTATCAATATAAAATAAGGTAATTCCAGTTCCACCATAAAACTTATAGTGCCTACTGATTACCCCTTCCCTGGCAGGGAATAATGTCAGCCTGTTCTGATATAACAAGTCTCCCCAGAAGTAAAGAACTAAACATACCTCAATGCTGCTTGTAGCATGACACCGTTCTCCACACTGAAGATTTTTCTTACACTACCTTCAGAATCTCTGTGGGAACCAAAATGGATCTTAGATAACGTTTGCTAAGATCATCAACATCAGGGCAGAAAAAATGAATGTCTCCATTCCTCTTGGGAATCCAGACTGACGATTTCTCCCTGAGGAATATAGTACTCACTGGCACCATTTTAAAATAAAAAAATAAAAACTTCTTGATTGAAGACTCTAAACTAACACCTCACTTTACCTCTTCCTATTACTACACAGGCAAAGAGAATGACTGGGGGTGGAGGGAAGGGAGGAGCTATATATACAGCTCTGCTGTGGTGCTCTTTGCCACTTCCTGTTAGCAGGAGGATAAATCCCACAAGGATGAAATCCGTGGACTCGTCATATCTTGTAAAAGAAATTGCATTTATATAACTGTGCTGGTTATGCAAAACTAGGGAATGGGTAATAAATGGATTATCTATCTTTTAAAACAATAAAAATTCTGGTGTAGACTGTCCCTTTAAGTAAAAACTGAAATAATCTTCGGTTAGAAAAAATGGTTTCTAGGAAAAGCTTTCAATGTTTCTGTAGCAGCTTTTATTGTCAACAGGTACATGCACATAAGCTCCGTGCACAGCATTAAAACACTGCGCCTGCTCAAAGACTCAGCAGCTGCTTGCATGTGCTGAAGATGACACAGGGGCCGGCCGGAGGCTGCAATAAAAAATTGTTTTGTAGACCACGCACATTTTTTCACTATAATGGAGTGATGAGTCATGTATTTAATACATTAACACATCCCTTTAAATTCATACAAGTAAAACCAAAACAATTCCCATTCTACAACAATCTGAAGTGTATTTGCTGTCTACTCATAAGTCAGCACTTGACAAATCCAAGAAGCCACTGCTCCTAGAAGTTTACTTGTCACATAACTTTTACTGACTAATCTACATATATACTGTATATTTACACTTTAATATTCTTGCCGGGTACTACATATGAAATAGCATTGTCAACCCCTTTAACAAGTGGCAAAGAAGGGGTTGTTAGATGGTTGAGTATTACTTTTAAAGTTTATATCCAGCAAGCTCTAAAATGTGTAATGAATGCAAACTGCTATAAATACCTATAGAAGAACTACATAATGTTTTTCTTAAAGGGAACATTACATTTTCTAATTCATCAACTTGTGCTGCCTACCTTGCAGCTCCTGAGCAGAAAATGGCTGGTCAGCCAATCAGGAGCAGCAATTCCGGGTCCCCCACCAATCACCAGCTGCATCTTGCTTGGGAGCTACTTGCAACTCCCGAGTAGGACTTTAAAGAGATATGAAACCAAAATGGTTTCTTATTCAGATACAGCATACCATTTTTAAACAATTTTCCAATTGACTTCTATTATTAAATTTTGAAGGAACAGCAATGCACTACTGGGCGCTAGCTGCACACATTGGGTAAGCCAATTACAAGAGGCGTATATTTGCAGTCCCCAATCTGCAGCTAGCTCCCAGTAAAGCATTGCCTACATAGGTATTATTTCAACAAAGTTACAAAGAGAATAGAGCAAATAGGATAATATAAGAAAATTGAAAAGTTGTTTAAAATTGCATTCTCTATCTTAATCACAAAAGAAACATTTTGGGTTTCATGTCCCTTTAAGTGTAACCCCTTTGTTGGGTTAAACAGAATTGGCTTGGCTTGCAAAAATGACATGGTCTAACATATGAAAGCATGGCAACTCATTTTTGAATTGGAATGCCCCTTTAAAGGGACATGAAACCCCAAAAAGTTTAAACAATTTTCCAAATTACTTCTATTACTAATTTTGCTTCATTATCTTGGTATCCGTTATTGAAGGAGCAGAAAGGCACTACTGGGAGTTAGCTGAACACACCAGTAAGCCAATCACAATATACATGTATGCACAGTCACCAATTAACAGCTAGCTCTCAACTCCTGAGCCTACAGGTGTCCTTTTCAACAAAGGATACAAAGAGAACTAAGGAAATTGGAAAATAAAAGTAAATTGGAAAGAAAAAATTTGGGTTTTATGTCCCTTCAATTTGCTGATATTTCAAGTCCAGAATTCCATGAGGTTTAAACCTATAGATACAATTTTCAATTAAATACATCACATTGAAAGTGACGAGAAGATCTTATATTACCTACTCGCCAACATTTTTTATTCAGCCTGTGAATTGGATTGTGTTTCATTACATTATCTATAAATGCCGAAGCTTAGAAACAAAAAGGTATAATTACATGCCACCGAAGTAGCAGAATGCAAACATCTGCCCAGATCTTTTAACCATTTTATATTCTTCCGTCTGATCACCTACCTATGCTAACATTTAACCGGTTGGAATGTTGTAAAAGCAGACACAGCATTTCTCCCCAGGGGAGTATTAAGGCTGTCCATGATATTTCTCAGGTTTCCAAGATTTCTATATAGATTAGTTGTTTAGTATTCAATTACAGCCCAGCATGACCACGCTTGACATAATAAACTGAAGCAGTGTACCGAAAAAAAAATAAAAAAAGAACCAAAGCACTTCTGACAGTAGTTCTTGTGTTTGGTTTAATGATTTTTTTTGTAAAACAATATAAATGGCAAACACACATCAGGCTGTGATTGCTAAAAAAAATAAATGCTAATTTAACAGTAGCAGAACATGCACAGAGAACCAGCACACATAATAGCCATAAACAAAAGAAGGGGCCGGAGAGGTAAGCATTACTAGTAACGCTATATACGGATTTAGGTCTTGAGCGCAAAATCACCATCACACATATTGTTGTTGAAGGCTAAATTTTACCAGAAAAGAAAGATTTATGAGACATAAAACACTTTGTAATTACAAGATTTATCTGTAGTCTTTGAATAAATGAACATACCAGACAAGTGTGAAAGCTTTCCAAATACATTAACACCTTGTTCTTCTATGGGGAAATGCTTCCCACCAATCGCCATATGGAGCCACTCTGGACTTGTTACTTGAGTGGAAAAGACATGTCACTATCACTTTTGACTTGTTACTTGAGTGGAAAAGACATGTCACTGTCACTTTGTTAGCAAAGCATATATTGTTTTAAAGTATTGTTTCTTATCACGTCTCTTGAGACCCATTAAGGACAGATTCCAGCAGGATAAGTCTGCACTTCCTTCCAAGTCTTAGAACTGGAAACCCCACAGTTTTAGAGCGAAGTTACAGGAAAGGGGTGCAAATATATAATGAAAGTATATTGCAAAAAAAAAAAGATTATGTATAATTAAATATTTTATATTACAATCTCTTAATTGTTCAAGTCCCTTTAAGTCTTGAAGCTAGGTGTGGATGAGAATATATTCCATTTATGGTAAAAGTGTTTTTTATATGACATCTGCTTTTTTGTAGACACCTCTCAAAAATTGTTGTTCTGGAAAACTTTTGTACTGTGTTAAAAATAAGGTCATCGTATATTAAAATTTAATTTCTGCAAATTCAAAACCAACTAAATTTTTAGGTACCAATAATAATTCATATGTATCAAACACACACACATATATATATATATATATATATCTCAAAGTTAAAGGAACATGAAACCCCAAACTTCATGGATTCAGATAACGCATGCAATTTAAAATAACTTTCCAAATTACTTCTCTTATCTAAATCTCTTAGTTCTCTCAGTATCCTTTGTTGCAAAACACACTTAGGCTCAGGAGCACATATATGTCTCTTTTCATTGGCTTACCAAAGTTCAGCTAGCTCCCAGTAGTGCATTGCTGCTCCTTCAACAAAGGATACTAAGAAAATGAACCAAAATTCATAACAGAAGTTAATTGTAAAGTTGTTTGCTCTATCTGAATCATGAACAAAATCATGTCCCTTTAAAAGAGCCACCCGTGTGCTCAATAAGACAGTTCATAGCCCGAAAACCACAGGAATAATTGAATAGTCCCTAAACTTGGCTTCTAAAATGTCTCTCTTTTAAGAACGACTTCCTACATCACTCCATTTGAAGCGTTACTAGCATTTATTAACTGTTACATAATTTTGATGTTTTTCTGCATTTAAATTGACTCTCCTGAGCCTATGCATATAGCTGCCAATAATCAACCCTCTTAGGACTGGCTAGGCAAAGCATCCGTTGTGGGATCAGATTTACGTGTTTAACCCCACAAAGGAACATTTGCTATAATAAAATAAAATGCTCTAATATTTTATAGTATTTTATTAACACTAAGATGTCCCTTTAAGTGTACGCATGTCTTTTTTTGTGGGGGCACTCACCGGTAATGAGATACACCACCTCACAATTGTCGTGTAAATACAAACGGGGGCTGCAAAATATATCAAGCATTGTAAATAACGTTGTCCCTTTGCTTTTCTTGAAGTTACTGAGCACAATATATCAATCATTAATCAAAGAGTACCAGCACCTTTTTATTTTACAAAAAATAGCCCTGATTGTACATATAGCAAAAATTCTGAATGTTTGCTTCATTTTACGTCTTTTTGAAAAGTGCGTTTTTAAAATCTTGAGACTTCATTTCAACCCAAAACAGCTCTGTTTTGTTCTTTTTTGCTTCTTCTTCATTGCCTTCTTTGGCTAAGAGTGGCCTCATACATATACATTTACAAGGAAAGCTTGTTAAAAGGACATTAAAGGGATATTATAGTCAAAAAATAACATGTTCTAATTAGTTAGAGCATATCAATTTAAGACTTAGCGACCCTGCAATTCTATGGGCTCGATTTAGCAAGCCCTTCTCCCCTTTGACTTGTGCGATTTATAAAGCAGTGGTCAGCAGACCACTGCTTCTCTGCCCTGTTTTCCAACTCTTAGGTAAAGAATTTCAATCTCCCCAGTCTCGTCCGACTGTGGAGATTGACAGCTCCTGCCCGCGTTGGCAGGGGGCAGGGTTGCACATGAGCGCTCCTGCGGGAAGCGGATTGCTGCCCGCCAGAGGAAAAGCTGGACGGACAAGGACGAATATGTAAAGAACGATAAATGGAGCCCTATGTATTTAACTCCTACAAAGAAGTTAAACACATGGCCTTTCTAGAGAACATGAGACAAGGCTCAATTTTTAACCAAAGGCAAGCTGCATTTAACCCCTTGTGTCATTTGGACATAGATACTACATTACACAGTACTTTTCCCATCGTACTGTGTTGACATATCTACGTCCAACACTCTGGCGCATGCTGCAGTCCTCTCTGTTAGCTTTGACAGTTGAGACTGCAGCCAAAAACAGAAGGCATATGCCTTCATATGGTAAGGAAGAACTGATCGTTCTCCCTTTACCATTTGATGGCAGATCACCAATACAGAAAGTGACACTCTGTGTCGCTGTCTCTATCAGCTTGTGGTGATGCCATGGGTGGTGTGGGAGTTAAGGAGGGAGGCGGGGGGGGGGGGCAGAGCATCACATGAGGGGGAAGTGTTCACTATGACACAGCAAAACAATTTGGTGAGGGATGGGTCCCCTATGCTACAGAAAAGGGCTATGACAGGGAGGAGGGGGTCCCAATAGATAATCGCATAGAGAGGGAATTGCTACTCTACAGATTTTTTAATAAGAAATACATAAAAAAAAAAAAATCTATAAACTGAGTACTGCAAGTACCTAATATGGCTGCTACTACTGAGAGGGAGGAGGGTTAGAGAGCTGTTTGGGAGGGATGAGGGAGGATTGAGGGGGATCCCTACATTCCTAAAACTGTATACTGGTAGACTGTCTGCCAGTACCTATTATGGTGGTGACCAGTGGGGGGTCGGAGGGAAAAGAGCTGTTTAAGAGGGATCAGGTAGGGATCAGTTTGGTGGGAGGTAATACCTACACTGCAATAATATTAACCTTGCTAGATACCTAATTAACCACTTCACGGCCAGGAATATTACAAGTGTGGTGAGCATCTGCAATTGCAATTAGTGCACTCTAATTACCAAAAAGCATTGGCAAAGCCACACATGTCTAATCTTTCTGATCCGAGAGAAGCTTTTATAACCATTTATGTTATGACTGCACAAGCGGTATGTAAATAATTTCAGTGAGAAACTGAGTTTGTGAATTTGCATTTAGCAGCAAAATGGTGGCATGAAATACCAAAATGGGCCTAGATCAACACCTTGGGTTGTCTAATAAAAAAAAAAGTTTGATCGGTAAATAAATAAAATAAAAAGCCTCTATTTCTGTTTAAATGAAGAGATTGCAAAAATGCTAAAACATTCTCCAGTATTTTGGGCAAGTTTTTATCTGAAATTCCCACTAGCGAAGGGGTTAATGTCCCCTTAAGAAAGGCATAATTGACATGAATTATTTTTTTTTGTACTCAAAAAAAAAATCAATCAATTAAGATATCGAAACTTCTCTTAATAACATCAGTGCATGCAAAAGTGGATTATTAAATTATGTGCAGACTAAATTTGCTTAGAGACTGGAATATCAGGTTGCCAGGTGTTTAGTATTCAGTATTTTAGCAGTATGTCCAGTAAAATCTTCACAAAAATACTAGAAACTTAAACGTGAAGTTCTTTAAAGTCGCCAATAGTCATATTAGGTAATGTACAAATATGGAGCACTTTGAAGTAAGGGGCAGTCAAGGGGATCAAATCACTACTGTTTGCATTTATTACTATCAATCAAATGTTTGAATGTTACTGGCAGCCAAGGGGTACAATGACTGCTCGGTTGGGAGAAATATACATGGTGGAGTCAAGAGTGTGGGTTTTTAAACGGGCATTGTATGACTCCACCTACCACTGTGACCGGTCACTTACAGAACAGCTAGAATAAAACATAAAACTCAAACTGGATATTATACTGTTTATAAGTAGCAGCATTTGACAAAATTCTGTCAACAACATTCTGTCTGCTAGATGGGGGTCCTAAACATCATTTGTCTCAACTTTCAATAATTGTTTTTCATACAGGAAAAAAACACGTTTTATGATGTAGTCTTTTTAACCCCTTAATGACCGAGGACGTGCAGGGTACGTCCTCAAAAAAAAGGCAGTTAACGCCTGAGGACGTACCCTGCACGTCCTCGGTGTGGAAAGCAGCTGGAAGCGATCCTGCTCGCTTCCAGCTGCTTTCCGGTTATTGCAGTGATGCCTCGATATGGAGGCATCCTGCAATAACCTCACATGGCCATCCGATGCAGAGAGAGCCACTCTGTGGCCCTCTCTGCACCGGACATCGATGGCCGGTATCGTTGGTGGGTGGGAGCCGAATTGGGAGGCGGGTGGGCGGCCATCGGTGTGCCGCGTGATGTCACGGGGGGCGGGATCGGGGGCGTGACCGTCAGGGGCGCGCACGGGCGCGCGCGCGTGCACGGAGGGTGGCGGGCGGGCGCGTGCACGGGGCGGGAGCGGGTGGGAACCGCTACACTACGGAAAAGTATTTCATAATCATTTCATAAAACCTGGCTAATCATGTTTGTGCAAAAGCACAAAAAACGATCGTGGAGGGGTGGGGGGGTTGGTTTGTGTGTGGGGAAGCTACACTACAGAAAATTTCAACAAATTAAAAAAACAAACCATTTTTTTCTTCTAAACTGGGTACTGGCAGACAGCTGCCAGTACCCAAGATGGCGCCCATTAAGTTAGAGTGGGAGGGGATAGAGCTGTTTGGGGGGGGGATCAGTGAGGTTGGGGGCTAAGGGGGGATAGTACACAGCAGCATATGTAAATATGCTTAAAAAAATCATTAAAAAAAAATATATATAGCTTTTATTTTAGTACTGGCAGACTTTCTGCCAGTACTTAAGATGGCGGGGACAATTGTGGGGTGGGGGAGGGAAGAGAGCTGTTTGGGAGGGATCAGGGGGTCTGATGTTTTAGGTGGGAGGCTGAGCTCTACACTAAATCTAATATTAACCCTGCAAGCTCCCTACAAGCTACCTAATTAACCCCTTCACTGCTAGCCATAATACACGTGTGATGCGCAGCGGCATTTAGCGGCCTTCTAAATACCAAAAAGCAACGCCAAAGCCATATATGTCTGCTATTTCTGAACAAAGGGGATCCCAGAGAAGCATTTACAACCATTTGTGCCATAACTGCACAAGCTGTTTGTAAATGATTTCAGTGAGAAACCTAAAATTGTGAAAAATTTTACGTTTTTTTTAATTTGATCGCATTTGGCGGTGAAATGGTGGCATGAAATATACCAAAATGGGCCTAGATCAATACTTGGGGTTGTCTACTACACTACACTAAAGCTAAAATTAACCCTACAAGCTCCCTACATGCTCCCTAATTAACCCCTTCACTGCTGGGCATAATACACGTGTGGTGAGCAGTGGCATTTAGTGGCATTCTAATTACCAAAAAGCAACACCAAAGCCATATAAGTCTGCTATTTCTGAACAAAGGGGATCACAGAGAAGAATTTACAACCATTTGTGCCATAATTGCACAAACTATTTGTAAATAATTTCAGTGAGAAACCTAAAGTTTGTGAAAAAAATTGTGAAAAAGTGAACGATTTTTTTTATTTGATCGCATTTGGCGGTGAAATGGTGGCATGAAATATACCAAAATTGGCCTAGATCAATACTTTGGGTTGTCTACTAAAAAAAAATATATACATGTCAATGGATATTCAGGGATTCCTGAAAGATATCAGTGTTCCAATGTAACTAGCGCTAATTTTGAAAAAAAAGTGGTTTGCAAATAGCAAAGTGCTACTTGTATTTATGGCCCTATAACTTACAAAAAAAGCAAAGAAGATGTAAACATTGGGTATTTCTAAACTCAGGACAAAATTTAGAAACTATTTAGCATAGGTGTTTTTTGGTGGTTGTAGATATGTAACAGATTTTGGGGGTCAAAGTTAAAAAAAGTGTTTTTTTTTTTCAATTTTTCCTCATATTTTATAATTTTTTTATAGTAAATTATAAGATATGATGAAAATAATGGTATCTTTTGAAAGTCCATTTAATGGCGAGAAAAACGGTATATAATATGTGTGGGTACAGTAAATGAGTAAGAGGAAAATTACAGCTAAACACAAACACCGCAAAAATGTAAAAATAGCCTTGGTCCCAAACGGACAGAAAATGGAAAAGTGCTGCGGTCATTAAGGGGTTAAATTTCCTACAGGCGGTTTTGGAGATGAGGGCTCTCTCTTTAGCTGCTGAAACTCTTTGATTTAGCCATTACTACATATTTGCTGCAACTAATCAGCTGCATATTTTTAAGGCAATACACATTGGAAAAAAAAGTTTCCATTGTTAAGTTGCTTTGCTAAGCGGAGGCAAATTATCACTTCTAATACCGCATTGTGATTTTCTGCAATATATTTCAATGAATACATTAATTTAATTATATATTTTATATAATCATCTTTCATTACATATACAAAGTTAAAGGGACACTGAACCCAATTTTTTTCTTTTGTAATTCAGATAGAGCATTACATTTTAAGCAACTTTCTAATTTACTCCTATTATCAAACTTTTTTCATTCTCTTGGTATCTTTATTTGAAATGCAAGAATGTAAGTTTAGATGACGGCCCATTTTTGGTGAACAACCTGGGTTGTTCTTGCTGATTGGTGGATAAATTCATCAACCAATAAAAAAGTGCTGTCCAGAGTACTGAAACCAAAAAAAGCTTAGATGCATTCTTTTTCAAATAAAGATAGCAAGAGAACGAAGAACAATTGATAATATAAGTGAATTAGAAAGTTGCTTAAAATTGCATGCTCTATCTGAATCACAAAAGAAAAAAATTGGGTTCAGTGTCCCTTTAATGCTTGGAAATTAAGTGGAAAAGTGAAATTTACAAATTTGCAAAGTGTTTACATGGATGGAAAAAATATCACTTTGGTTTACCAGGCAAAGGGAAATAAGTTACTAGTCCACTCAACATGAAAGGAACAGTAAAAGCACTTTTCATTTCTGTTGTCTTGCTAAACAATAATATTCCAGTCAAGTAAAAAAAATTAATCTAAATTAACATTTTGTTTGCTGCAATTGTTTTTTAATATCCAAACTCCACCCACCATTTGGCTTATTTGGACCTGAGTCAGCAGCTGACAAGGCTAGCCACATTCATTATGTTAGTATTAAGTGCATTGTTTTGCAGTTGTTATCTGCTGAAGCAAAATAGAGAAAGATCTGTAGGAGGATAGCATTGAGAAACCTGTAGTGTGTATTTCCAGCTCTAAGAATTAGAAAATCTAGAATTTTTTTAGAACTAAATGACATGAAAAGGGGTCAAAATAAATAATGGAAGTATACTGAAAAATTGTCTTACTATGCATAACCAAACATATATAAAAAATCTCATATTATTTGCCGTCGCTAAATTTCTTACTTTTTTGCTGAAATTCCTTAAAGGTATAGTAAACACCAAAATTGTTATTGTTTAAAAATATAGATAATCCCTTTATTTACCATTTTGCACAATTACACTGTTATAGAAATATACTTTTTGCCTTTGTGATTACCTTGTATCAAAGCTTCTGCAGACTGCCTCCTTATCTCCGGGGGTCGATCCGATAAAAATCGTCGCCCGCAAAAGCCAGCGACGCCAATATTTACGCTGGTTTGGTATCACATATACGGCGTAACCTAGAAGTTACGCGCGTATATTTCTGCCGTCGCCCGTAGTTTTTTGGGCCATAGGCAGGTATACCAAACCAGCGCAGTTTGGTATCCAATATGCAGCGTAAGGACTTACGTGTCGAAAATGGAGAAATCTTACTCCATTTTCACCTCGCCACAAAAAGCAGCCGTAAGAAGCCTTACGCTGACTATTGGAGCCCCGTAACTCCCTAAACTAACTAGAAAAGAAACCTAACACCTAACGCATGCGCAATGTCTTTCTACCTGTCAACCGCGATCTGCTAAATAAAACCTAACACCTAACGCATGCGCAATGTCTAGCTACCTGTCAACCGCGATCCCCCCCCCGAAATCCCTAATAAAGTTATTAACCCCTAAACCGCCGCTCCCGGACCCCGCCGCCATCTACATAAACTAACCCCCTACTGTGAGCCCCTAAAACCGCCGCAATCTACCTTATCGATCGCCTAATGTGAACCCCTAAAACCGCCGCCATCTACCTTATCTATCCCCTAATCTGACCCCTTACACCGCCGCCACCTATATAAAAATTATTAACCACTAATCTAATCCCCCTATACCGTCGCCAGCTATATTAATATTATTAACCCCTAATGTAAGCCCCTTACACCGCCGCCATCTATATTAAAATTATTAACCCCTAATTTAATCTACCTACCCCGCCGCCAGCTATATTATCTATATTAACCCTAAGTATATTATAGTTAATATAGGTATTACATTATATATATTAACTATATTAACCCTAATTATATTAGGGTTAATATAGTTACTATAGTATTTATATTAACTATATTAACTCTATCTAACCCTAACACCCCTAACTAAATTTATATTAAATTAATCTAATTCATATTATAAACTAAAATATTCCTATTTAAATCTAAATACTTACCTATAAAATAAACCCTAAGATAGCTACAATATAATTAATAATTACATTGTAGCTATGTTAGGGTTAATATTTATTTTACAGGTAAATTTTTAATTATTTTAACTAGGTCTAATAGCTATTAAATAGTTATTACCTATTTAATATCTACCTAGTTAAAATAATTACCCAATTACCTGTAAAATAAATCCTAACCTAAGTTACAAATACACCTACACTATCAAAAATTAAATAAACTACAAATATCTATCTAAAAATACAATTAAATAAACTAAACTAAATTACAAAAAAAAACAAACACTAAATTACAAAAAATAAAAAAAAGATTACAAGATGTTTAAGCTAATTACACCTATTCTAAGCCCCCTAATAAAATAATAAAGCCCCCCAAAATAAAAAAAATTCCCTGCCCTATTCTAAATTAAAAAAAGTTCAAAGCTGATTGGTTCAGCCAATCGGATTGAACTTGAATCTGATTGGCTGATTCAATCAGCCAATCAGATTTTTCTAACTTAATTCCGATTGGCTGATATAATCCTATCAGCCAATCGGAATTCGGCGGACGCCATCTTGGATGACGTCATTTAAAGGTACCTCATTCGTCGTTAAGTCGTCGGCCGGGATGGATGCTCCGCGGTGGCGGAGCGAAGAAAGAAGATTGAAGATGCCGCTTCATGGAAGATGCTGCCGGAAGGAAGAAGACTTTGCTGCCGCTTGGAGGAAGACGTCGCCGGAGGAAGAATTCTTCTTTGCCGCTTGGAGGAAGACGTCGCCGGAGGAAGAATTCTTCTTTGCCGCTTGGAGCAAGACATCGCCCGAATCGGATGAGGAGTTCGGCCCGGTGTGGTGAAGACAAGGTAGGGAGATCTTCAGGGGGTAGTGTTAGGCTTTTTAAAGGGGGGTTTGGGTGGGTTTAGAATAGGGGTATGTGGGTGGTGGGTTGTAATGGGGGGGGGGGTATTGTATATGTTTTTAAATGCAAAAGAGCTGAATTCTTTGGGGCATGCCCCACAAAAGGCCCTTTTAAGGGCTGGTAAGGTAAAGAGCTTTGAACTTTTTTTAATTTAGAATAGGGCAGGGAATTTTTTTTATTTTGGGGGGCTTTATTATTTTATTAGGGGGCTTAGAATAGGTGTAATTAGCTTAAACATCTTGTAATCTTTTTTTTATTTTTTGTAATTTAGTGTTTTGGTTTTTTTTGTAATTTAGTTTAGTTTATTTAATTGTATTTTTAGATAGATATTTGTAGTTTATTTAATTTATTGATAGTGTAGGTGTATTTATAACTTAGGTTAGGATTTATTTTACAGGTAATTGGGTAATTATTTTAACTAGGTAGCTATTAAATAGGTAATAACTATTTAATAGCTATTAGACCTAGTTAAAATAATTAACAATTTACCTGTAAAATAAATATAAACCCTAACATAGCTATAATGTAATTATTAATTATATTGTAGCTATCTTAGGGTTTATTTTATAGGTAAGTATTTAGATTTAAATAGGAATATTTTAATTAATAATATTAATATTAGAATTATTTTAATAAGAGTTTAGTTAGGATGTTAGAGTTAGATAGGGTTATTATACTTAATATATATATAATATAATAACGATATTAACTATATGAACCCTAATATAATTAGGGTTAATATAGTTAATATATATAATATAATAACTATATTAACCCTAATATAATTAGGGTTAATATAGTTAATATAGCTGGCGGCGGTGTAGGGGGATTAGATTAGGGGTTAATACATTTATTATAGGTGGCCGCGGTGTAGGGGGATGTAGATTGTATGCAAAAGAGCAGTTTACTTTGTGACAAAGCCCCGCCAAAAGCCCTTTTAAGGGCTGGCAAAAGAGCTGTTACTTTGGGGCAATGCCACGCAAAAAGCTCTTTTCAGGGCTATTTGTAGGGTTAGACTTAGGTTTAGTGGTAGGGATAGTTTAGTATTTTAGGGGTTGAATAATTTAATATAGATGGCGGCGGGGTAGGGGGATTAGATTAGGGGTTAATAATTTTAAAATAGATAGCGGCGGGGTAGGGGCTCACTTTAGGGGGTAGGTAAGGTAGATGGCGGCGGTGTTAGGGGCTCACTTTAGGGGGTTATAGATTTAATATAGCTGGCGCCGGTTTAGGGGTTAATAACTTTATTAGGTAGCGGCGGTTAAGGGGTTAATACATATTTTATTGTTAGGCTAGTGAGGGGGGATAGCGGATAGAGGGTTAGACGTGTCGGGCTATGTTAGGGAGGCGTGTTAGACAGTGCGGGTGATTTAGACTTTAGTCAGGTTTTGTAGGCGCCGGCAGTTTCTAACGTGATTTGTACTTGCGCAGATTTCTGGACATCGCTGGTTTGTCAGACTTACGGCACGTTAGCATCTGACGGCGCCATATATGGGATAGCTCGAGTTGCGAGCTGAAACTGCGGGCGACGCCGGTTCCCTCGCTTGCGCCGCAAACTGCGATCTATATCGGATCGCGCCCCAGATCTTTTGACAGACTTGCATTTCAGGCAATTAGTGAAGACTCTTAAATAACTCCATGTGCATGAGCACAATGTTATTTATATGAAAAACCTGAACTAACGCTCTCTAGCTGTGAAAAACTGTCAAAAGCATTCAGAAAAGAGGGGGCCTCCAAGGCTTAGAAATTAGCATATGAGCCTACCAAGGTTTAGCTTTCAACTAAGAATACCAAGAGAACAAAGCAAATTTGAAGACAAAAGTAAATTAGAAGAACGTTGTTTAAAATGACATGCCCTATCTGAATCATTAAAGTTTAATTTCAACTTCACTATCCCTTTAACGGTTTTAGACAATTGCAAATTTCAAGACAAATAATCAAACATAAAAAGTAAATGAATGAATCTAGACCATTTGGGTTAATATTAACTCATGGAGAACACCTCAGACATGAACACCCTACTTCCCTCAGGCAAGGTAAAGGAGAAAAATAGAAAAAGTTAAAAGGAGACACTCAAGCCAAAAAAACACAAGAACAAACTAAAAACATGTGGGTCTTCATGTGCTGCCACACAAAATATGAAGAAAGGAACTTAAAGGGATATGAAACCCAAATGTGTTCTTTTGTGATTCAGACAGAGAATACAATTTTAAAAAAAGTTTCCAATTTGCTTCTATGATCAAATTTGCTTTGTTTTCCTGATATTCTTTGTTGAAGAGATACCTAGGTATCTGTTGCAGGAAATAGTGCTGCCATCTCATGCTCTTGCAAATGGATAACATTCTTGCAAAACCGCTGCCATATAGTGCTCCAACTTTGGGAAGGTTCCTAAGCTTACGTCTCTGCTTTTCAACACAATATAACAAGAGAAAGAAGAAAAATTGATAATAGCAATTAATTAGGAAGTTATTTAGCATTGCACACTCTATCTGAATCAAATACACATTCTGGGTTTCATATCCTTTAACGGTAACTTTAAAAATCCCATTCGATTTCATAATTCTATTAAAAGCACATGGAGCATGAGATGCTTCCAGGCCACTGGGTAAGAACCAAAGCAACCAGAATCCCCATCAGGGAAGACAAACTGGTGAAAACAGGACTATCCTGCGGATAGGGTAACTAGAAACATAGGCTCGTAACCTCCTAATTACTGGCTAAGTAGAACAATGTCAGTGGGAGGTCTGAAGGCCATTACTAAAATCAGAACCCAAGACAAACGGCGCATCAGTCAGCAGAAAAGGAATGTTTTAGAATGCGGACTGTTGTGTCATTATAGGGAAAAGCGCAAACATCAGACAATACTAGTGTATGTCACACTTTATTTTGGTGGCACTGAAGACTGTAAGTAAAACCGCAGTGAGTATGGATAAGGCACTGAGCCAGAAATCTAGGTTAGCAGAGATGCAACGCATTTTCTCATCGTGTGTCGGGAGCCGGCGCTATCGGTATAATCCTCATTGGCTGTATCGCCTGCAGTTTAAAATATAAAAACAGGCTATTTGGGGGTGGCTGGGGGAGCTCTTAAATCCTGAGCTACTGAGGTAAGTAACTAAAAAAGAAGGCACCGCACACAATAACTTTTACTAACAGGCACAGTAAACCTTTTCTAACAAACAAACGAAACAAATAAATAAAATAATGTTTACTTTCCCATTATTAATTTTAATACTTAAAATAGATGAAACACAATTTTTTTTCTTTTATGGTTCAGATAGAACATAGAATTTTAAACAGCTTTCCAATTTACGTCTATTGTCAGTTTTGCTTTATTCCCTTGGTATCCTTTGTTGAAAGAACAGCAATGCACTACTGGGAGTTAAATGAAAACATTGGTAAGCCAATGACAAGAGGTTTATATGTACAGCCACCAATCAGCATTTACCTCCCAACTCCTGAGCCTTCCTATATATACATTTCAACAAATGATATCAAGAGAATTAAACAAATAAAATAATAGAAATAAACTGGAAAGTTGAATAAAATTGTAAGCTTTATTTGAGGGTTCTTCAAACCAAAGGTCGGGAAACCATGTGTGTGAGTGTTATATGAAAGTGCTTGTGTTGTGTTATAGGAGAGTCTGTGTGGTGTGAGTGTGTTATAGGAGAGTCTGTGTGGTGTGAGTGTGTTGTATGAGTGTGTGTGGTGTGAGTGTGTTGTATGAGTGTGTGTGGTGTGAGTGTGTTGTATGAGTGTGTGTGGTGTGAGTGTGTTGTATGAGTGTGTGTGGTGTGAGTGTGTTGTATGAGTCTGTGTGATGTGAGTGTGTTGTATGAGTCTGTGTGGTGTGAGTGTGTTGTATGAGTCTGTGTGGTGTGAGTGTGTTGTATGAGTCTGTGTGGTGTGAGTGTGTTGTATGAGTCTGTGTGGTGTGAGTGTGTTGTATGAGTCTGTGTGGTGTGAGTGTGTTGTATGAGTCTGTGTGGTGTGAGTGTGTTGTATGAGTCTGTGTGGTGTGAGTGTGTTGTATGAGTCTGTGTGGTGTGAGTGTGTTGTATGAGTTTGTGTGGTGTGAGTGTGTTGTATGAGTTTGTGTGGTGTGAGTGTGTTGTATGAGTCTGTGTGGTGTGAGTGTGTTGTATGAGTCTGTGTGGTGTGGGTGTGTTGTATGAGTCTGTGTGGTGTGGGTGTGTTGTATGAGTGTGGGTGTGTTGTATGAGAGTGGGTGTGTTGTATGAGATTGTGTGTGTTGTATGAGATTGTGTGGGTGTGTGTGTGTCATAGGAAGGTCTGTGTGGTGTGAGTGTGTTATATGAGTGTGTGTGTGTGTGTTATAGGAGAGTCTGTGTGGTGTGAGTGTGTTGTATGAGTGTGTGTGTTGTATGAGAGTGTGTGTGTGGTGTGTGTTATAGGAAAGTCTATGTGGTGTGAGTGTGTTGTATGAGTGTGTGGTGTGAGTGTGTTGTATGAGTCTATGTGGTGTGAGTGTGTTGTATGAATTTGTGTGGTGTGAGTGTGTTGTATGAGTCTGTGTGGTGTGAGTGTGTTGTATGAGTGTGGGTGTGTTGTATGAGAGTGTGTGTGTGTTGTATGAGAGTGTGTGTGTGTTTTATAAAAGTGTGTGTGGTGTGAGTGTTGTATGAGTTTGTGTGAGTGTTTTATGAGATTGTGTGTGTTGTATGAGAGTGTGTGGTGTGTGTGTGTTACATGAGAGGTGGGTGGGTGTTGTATGAGAGTGTGTGTGTGTGTGTGTGTGTGTGTGTTACATGAGAGGTGGGTGGGCACAGTAAACCTTTTCTAACTAACAAACAAAACATAAATAAATAAAAACAGAATTTATGTTTACCTGATAAATTACTTTCTCCAACGGTGTGTCCGGTCCACGGCGTCATCCTTACTTGTGGGATATTCTCTTCCCCAACAGGAAATGGCAAAGAGCCCAGCAAAGCTGGTCACATGATCCCTCCTAGGCTCCGCCTACCCCAGTCATTCAACCGACGTTAAGGAGGAATATTTGCATAGGAGAAACCATATGATACCGTGGTGACTGTAGTTAAAGAAAATAAATTATCAGACCTGATTAAAAAAACCAGGGCGGGCCGTGGGCCGGACACACCGTTGGAGAAAGTAATTTATCAGGTAAACATAAATTCTGTTTTCTCCAACATAGGTGTGTCCGGTCCACGGCGTCATCCTTACTTGTGGGAACCAATACCAAAGCTTTAGGACACGGATGAAGGGAGGGAGCAAATCAGGTCACCTAAATGGAAGGCACCACGGCTTGCAAAACCTTTCTCCCAAAAATAGCCGCAGAAGAAGCAAAAGTATCAAACTTGTAAAATTTGGTAAAAGTGTGCAGTGAAGACCAAGTCGCTGCCCTACATATCTGATCAACAGAAGCCTCGTTCTTGAAGGCCCATGTGGAAGCCACAGCCCTAGTGGAAGGAGCTGTGATCCTTTCAGGAGGCTGCCGTCCGGCAGTCTCGTAAGCCAATCTGATGATGCTTTTAATCCAAAAAGAGAGAGAGGTAGAAGTTGCTTTTTGACCTCTCCTTTTACCAGAATAAACAACAAACAAGGAAGATGTTTGTCTAAAATCCTTTGTAGCATCTAAATAGAATTTTAGAGCGCGAACAACATCCAAATTGTGCAACAAACGTTCCTTCTTCGAAACTGGTTTCGGACACAGAGAAGGCACGACTATCTCCTGGTTAATGTTTTTGTTAGAAACAACTTTTGGAAGAAAACCAGGTTAGTACGTAAAACCACCATATCTGCATGGAACACCAGATAAGGAGGAGAACACTGCAGAGCAGATAATTCTGAAACTCTTCTAGCAGAAGAAATTGCAACCAAAAACAAAACTTTCCAAGATAATAACTTAATATCATCGGAATGTAAGGGTTCAAACGGAACCCCCTGAAGAACTGAAAGAACTAAGTTGAGACTCCAAGGAGGAGTCAAAGGTTTGTAAACAGGCTTGATTCTAACCAGAGCCTGAACAAAGGCTTGAACATCTGGCACAGCTGCCAGCTTTTTGTGAAGTAACACAGACAAGGCAGAAATCTGTCCCATCAAGGAACTTGCAGATAATCCTTTTTCCAATCCTTCTCGAAGGAAGGATAGACTCTTAGGAATCTTAACCTTGTCCCAAGGGAATCCTTTAGATTCACACCAACAGATATATTTTTTCCAAATTTTGTGGTAAATTTTTCTAGTTACAGGCTTTCTGGCCTGAACAAGAGTATCAATAACAGAATCTGAGAACCCTCGCTTTGATAAGATCAAGCGTTCAATCTCCAAGCAGTCAGCTGGAGTGGGACCAGATTCGGATGTTCGAACGGACCTTGAACAAGAAGGTCTCGTCTCAAAGGTAGCTTCCATGGTGGAGCCGATGACATATTCACCAGATCTGCATACCAAGTCCTGCGTGGCCACGCAGGAGCTATCAAGATCACCGACGCCCTCTCCAGATTGATCCTGGCTACCAGCCTGGGGATGAGAGGAAACGGCGGGAATACATAGGCTAGTTTGAAGGTCCAAGGTGCTACTAGTGCATCTACTAGAGTCGCCTTGGGATCCCTGGATCTGGACCCGTAGCAAGGAACCTTGAAGTTCTGACGAGAGGCCATCAGATCCATGTCTGAAATGCCCCACAGTTGAGTGATTTGGGCAAAGATTTCCGGATGGAGTTCCCACTCCCCCGGATGCAATGTCTGACGACTCAGAAAATCCGCTTCCCAATTTTCCACTCCTGGGATGTGGATTGCAGACAGGTGGCAGGAGCGAGTCTCCGCCCATTGAATGATTCTGTTCACTTCTTCCATCGCCAGGGAACTCCTTGTTCCCCCCTGATGGTTGATGTACGCAACAGTCGTCATGTTGTCTGATTGAAACCGTATGAACTTGGCCCTCGCTAGCTGAGGCCAAGCCTTGAGAGCATTGAATATCGCTCTCAGTTCCAGAATATTTATCGGTAGAAGAGATTCTTCCCGAGACCAAAGACCCTGAGCTTTCAGGGATCCCCAGACCGTGCCCCAGCCCATCAGACTGGCGTCGGTCGTGACAATGACCCACTCTGGTCTGCGGGAGGTCACCCCTTGTGACAGGTTGTCCAGGGACAGCCACCAACGGAGTGAGTCTCTGGTCCTCTGATTTACTTGTATCTTCGGAGACAAGTCTGTATAGTCCCCATTCCACTGACTGAGCATACACAGTTGTAATGGTCTTAGATGAATGCGCGCAAAAGGAACTATGTCCATTGCCGCTACCATCAAACCTATCACTTCCATGCACTATGGAAGGAAGAAGAACGGAATGAAGTATCCGACAAGAGTTTAGAAGTTTTGTTTTTCTGGTCTCTGTCAGAAAAATCCTCATTTCTAAGGAGTCTATTATTGTTCCCAAGAAGGGAACTCTTGTCGACGGAGATAGAGAACTCTTTTCCACGTTCACTTTCCATCCGTGAGATCTGAGAAAGGCCAGGACTATGTCCGTGTGAGCCTTTGCTTGAGGAAGGGACGACGCTTGAATCAGAATGTCGTCCAAGTAAGGTACTACAGCAATGCCCCTTGGTCTTAGCACCGCCAGAAGGGACCCTAGTACCTTTGAGAAAATCCTTGGAGCAGTGGCTAATCCGAAAGGAAGCGCCACGAACTGGTAATGCTTGTCCAGGAATGCGAACCTTAGGAACCGATGATGTTCCTTGTGGACAGGAATATGGAGATACGCATCCTTTAAATCCACCGTGGTCAAGAATTGACCTTCCTGGATGGAAGGATTGTTCGAATGGTTTCCATTTTGGACGATGGAACCTTGAGAAACTTGTTTAGGATCTTGAGATCTAAGATTGGTCTGAACGTTCCCTCTTTTTTTGGGAACTACGAACAGATTGGAGTAGAACCCCATCCCTCGTTCTCTTAATGGAACAGGATGAATCACTTCCAGAAGATAACCTTGGGAGACTATTTCTAGCGCCCAAGGATCCAGAACATCTCTTGCCCAAGCCTGAGTGAAGAGAGAGAGTCTGCCCCCCACCAAATCCGGTCCCGGATCGGGGGCCCGCATCTCATGCTGTCTTGGGAGCAGTGGCAGGTTTCTTGGCCTGCTTTCCTTTGTTCCAGCCTTGCATAGGTCTCCAGGCTGGATTGGCTTGAGAAGTATTACCCTCCTGCTTAGAGGACGTAGCACTTGGGGCTGGTCCGTTTCTGCGAAAGGGACGAAAATTAGGTTTATTTTTGGCCTTGAAAGACCTATCCTGAGGAAGGGCGTGGCCCTTGCCCCCAGTGATATCAGAGATAATCTCTTTCAAGTCAGGGCCAAACAGTGTTTTCCCCTTGAAAGGAATGTCAAGCAATTTGTTCTTGGAAGACGCATCCGCTGACCAAGATTTTAACCAAAGCGCTCTGCGCGCCACAATAGCAAACCCAGAATTTTTCGCCGCTAACCTAGCCAATTGCAAGGGTGGCGTCTAGGGTGAAAGAATTAGCCAATTTAAGAGCACGAATTCTGTCCATAATCTCCTCATAAGAAGAAGAATTACTAATAATCGCCTTTTCTAGTTCATCGAACCAGAAACACGCGGCTGTAGTGACAGGGACAATGCATGCAATTGGTTGTAGAAGGTAACCTTGCTGAACAAACATCTTTTTTAGCAAACCTTCTAATTTTTTATCCATAGGATCTTGGAAAGCACAACTATCTTCTATGGGTATAGTGGCGCGCTTGTTTAGAGTAGAAACCGCCCCCTCGACCTTGGGGACTGTCTGCCATAAGTCCTTTCTGGGGTCGACTATAGGAAACAATTTTTTAAATATGGGGGGAGGTACGAAAGGTATACCGGGCCTGTCCCATTCTTTATTAACAATGTACGCCACCCGCTTGGATATAGGAAAAGCTTCGGGGGGCCCCGGGGCCTCTAGGAACTTGTCCATTTTACATAGTGTTTCTGGAATGACCAGATAATCGCAATCATCCAAATTGGATAACACCTCCTTAAGCAGAGCGCGGAGATGTTCCAACTTAAATTTAAAAGTAATCACATTAGGTTCAGCTTGTTGAGAAATTTTTCCTGAATCTGAAATTTCTCCCTCAGACAAAACCTCCCTGGCCCCCTCAGACTGGTGTAGGGGCCCTTCAGAAACAATATCATCAGCGTCCTCATGCTCTTCAGTATTTTCTAAAACAGAGCAGTCGCGCTTTCGCTGATAAGTGGGCATATTGGCTAAAATGTTTTTGATAGAATTATCCATTACAGCCGTTAATTGTTGCATAGTAAGGAGTATTGGCGCGCTAGATGTACTAGGGGCCTCCTGTATGGGCAAGACTGGTGTAGACGAAGGAGGGGATGATGCAGTACCATGCTTACTCCCCTCACTTGAGGAATCATCTTGGGCATCAGTTTTACTAAATTTTTTATGACATAAATCACATCTATTTAAATGAGAAGGAACCTTGGCTTCCCCACAGTCAGAACACAATCTATCTGGTAGTTCAGACATGTTAAACAGGCATAAACTTGATAACAAAGCACAAAAAACGTTTTAAAATAAAACCGTTACTGTCACTTTAAATTTTAAACTGAACACACTTTATTACTGCAATTGCGAAAAAGTATGAAGGAATTGTTCAAAATTCACCAAAATTTCACCACAGTGTCTTAAAGCCTTAAAAGTATTGCACACCAAATTTGGAAGCTTTAACCCTTAAAATAACGGAACCGGAGCCGTTTTTATATTTAACCCCTTTACAGTCCCTGGAATCTGCTTTGCTGAGACCCAACCAAGCCCAAAGGGGAATACGATACCAAATGATGCCTTCAGAAAGACTTTTCTATGTATCAGAGCTCCACACACATGCAGCTGCATGCCATGCTGTTCTCAAAAACAAGTGCGCCATACCGGCGCGAAAATGAGGCTCTGACTATGATTAGGGAAAGCCCCTATAGAATAAAGTATCTAAAACAGTGCCTGCCAATATTATTTTACAAAAAATACCCAGATTAAATGATTCCTCAAGGCTAAATATGTGTAAATATGATCGATTTAGCCCAGAAAATGTCTACAGTCTTAATAAACCCTTGTGAAGCCCTTATTTACTGTCTGAATAAAAATGGCTTACCGGATCCCATAGGGAAAATGACAGCTTCCAGCATTACATCGTCTTGTTAGAATGTGTCATACCTCAAGCAGCAAAAGACTGCTCACTGTTCCCCCAACTGAAGTTAATTCCTCTCAACAGTCCTGTGTGGAACAGCCATGGATTTTAGTAACGGTTGCTAAAATCATTTTCCTCATACAAACAGAAATCTTCATCTCTTTTCTGTTTCAGAGTAAATAGTACATACCAGCACTATTTTAAAATAACAAACTCTTGATTGAATAATAAAAACTACAGTTAAACACTAAAAAACTCTAAGCCATCTCCGTGGAGATGTTGCCTGTACAACGGCAAAGAGAATGACTGGGGTAGGCGGAGCCTAGGAGGGATCATGTGACCAGCTTTGCTGGGCTCTTTGCCATTTCCTGTTGGGGAAGAGAATATCCCACAAGTAAGGATGACGCCGTGGACCGGACACACCTATGTTGGAGAAATAATGTTTACTTTCCCATTATTAATTTTAATACTTAAAATAGATTAAACACAATTTTTTTTTCTTTTATGGTTCAGATAGAACATACAATTTTAAACAGCTTTCCAATTTACATCTATTGTCAGTTTTGCTTTATTCCCTTGGTATCCTTTGTTGAAAGAACAGCAATGCACTACTGGGAGTTAGATGAAAACATTGGTAAGCCAATGACAAGAGGTTTATATGTACAGCCACCAATCAGCATTTACCTCCCAACTCCTGAGCCTTCCTATATATGAATTTCAACAAATGATATCAAGAGAATTAAACAAATAAAATAATAGAAATAAACTGGAAAGTTGAATAAAATTGTAAGCTTTATTTGAGGGTTCTTCAAACCAAAGGTCGGGAAACCATGTGTGTGAGTGTTATATGAAAGTGCTTGTGTTGTGTTATAGGAGAGTCTGTGTGGTGTGAGTGTGTTGTATGAGAGTGTGTGTGTTGTGTGTTCTAGGAGAGTCTGTGTGGTGTGAGTGTGTTGTATGAGTGTGTGTGTTGTGTGTTATAGGATAGTCTGTTTGGTGTGAATGTGTGTTATATGTGTGTGTGTTGTGTGTTATAGGATAGTCTGTTTGGTGTGAGTGTGTTGTATGAGAGTGTGTGCTATAGGAAAGTCTATGTGGTGTGAGTGTGTTGTATGAGTCTATGTGGTGTGAGTGTGTTGTATGAGAGTGTGTGTAGTGTGTGCTATAGGAAAGTCTATGTGGTGTGAGTGTGTTGTATGAGTCTATGTGGTGTGAGTGTGTTGTATGAGTCTGTGTGGTGTGGGTGTGTTGTATGAGTGTGGGTGTGTTGTATGAGAGTGGGTGTGTTGTATGAGAGTGGGTGTGTTGTATGAGATTGTATGTGTTACAGGAAAGTCTGTGTGGTGTGAGTGTGTTATATGAGTGTGTGTGTGTTATAGGAGAGTCCGTGTGGTGTGAGTGTGTTGTATGAGTGTGTGTGTTGTATGAGAGTGTGTGTGGTGTGTGTTATAGGAAAGTCTATGTGGTGTGAGTGTGTTGTATGAGTCTGTGTGGTGTGAGTGTGTTGTATGAGTCTGTGTGGTGTGAGTGTGTTGTATGAGTCTGTGTGGTGTGAGTGTGTTGTATGGGTCTGGGTGGTGTGAGTGTGTTGTATGAGTCTGTGTGGTGTGAGTGTGTTGTATGAGTCTGTGTGGTGTGAGTGTGTTGTATGAGTCTGTGTGGTGTGAGTGTGTTGTATGGGTCTGGGTGGTGTGAGTGTGTTGTATGAGTCTGTGTGGTGTGAGTGTGTTGTATGAGTCTGTGTGGTGTGAGTGTGTTGTATGAGTCTGTGTGGTGTGTGTGTTGTATGAGTCTGTGTGGTGTGAGTGTGTTGTATGAGTCTGTGTGGTGTGAGTGTGTTGTATGAGTCTGTGTGGTGTGAGTATGTTGTATGAGTTTGTGTGGTGTGAGTGTGTTGTATGAGTTTGTGTGGTGTGAGTGTGTTGTATGAGTTTGTGTGGTGTGAGTGTGTTGTATGAGTTTGTGTGGTGTGAGTGTGTTGTATGAGTCTGTGTGGTGTGAGTGTGTTGTATGAGTCTGTGTGGTGTGGGTGTGTTGTAGGAGTGTGGGTGTGTTGTATGAGAGTGGGTGTGTTGTATGAGATTGTGTGTGTTGTATGAGATTGTGTGGGTGTGTGTGTGTGTCATAGGAAGGTCTGTGTGGTGTGAGTGTGTTGTATGAGTCTGTGTGGTGTGAGTGTGTTATATGAGTGTGTGTGTGTGTGTTATAGGAGAGTCTGTGTGGTGTGAGTGTGTTGTATGAGTGTGTGTGTTGTATGAGAGTGTGTGTGTGGTGTGTGTTATAGGAAAGTCTATGTGGTGTGAGTGTGTTGTATGAGTCTGTGTGGTGTGAGTGTGTTGTATGAGTCTATGTGGTGTGAGTGTGTTGTATGAATTTGTGTGGTGTGAGTGTGTTGTATGAGTCTGTGTGGTGTGAGTGTGTTGTATGAGTCTGTGTGGTGTGGGTGTGTTGTATGAGTGTGGGTGTGTTGTATGAGAGTGTGTGTGTGTTGTATGAGAGTGTGTGTGTTTTATGAAAGTGTGTGTGGTGTGAGTGTTGTATGAGTTTGTGTGAGTGTTTTATGAGATTGTGTGTGTTGTATGAGAGTGTGTGGTGTGTGTGTGTTACATGAGAGGTGGGTGGGTGTTGTATGAGAGTGTGTGTGTGTGTGTGTGTGTGTGTGTGTGTGTGTGTGTGTGTGTTACATGAGAGGTGGGTGGGCACAGTAAACCTTTTCTAACTAACAAACAAAACATAAATAAATAAAATAATGTTTACTTTCCCATTATTAATTTTAATACTTAAAATAGATTAAACACAATTTTTTTTTCTTTTATGGTTCAGATAGAACATACAATTTTAAACAGCTTTCCAATTTACATCTATTGTCAGTTTTGCTTTATTCCCTTGGTATCCTTTGTTGAAAGCCAATGACAAGAGGTTTATATGTACAGCCACCAATCAGCATTTACCTCCCAACTCCTGAGCCTTCCTATATATGAATTTCAACAAATGATATCAAGAGAATTAAACAAATAAAATAATAGAAATAAACTGGAAAGTTGAATAAAATTGTAAGCTTTATTTGAGGGTTCTTCAAACCAAAGGTCGGGAAACCATGTGTGTGAGTGTTATATGAAAGTGCTTGTGTTGTGTTATAGGAGAGTCTGTGTGGTGTGAGTGTGTTGTATGAGAGTGTGTGTGTTGTGTGTTCTAGGAGAGTCTGTGTGGTGTGAGTGTGTTGTATGAGTGTGTGTGTTGTGTGTTATAGGATAGTCTGTTTGGTGTGAATGTGTGTTATATGTGTGTGTGTTGTGTGTTATAGGATAGTCTGTTTGGTGTGAGTGTGTTGTATGAGAGTGTGTGTAGTGTGTGCTATAGGAAAGTCTATGTGGTGTGAGTGTGTTGTATGAGTCTATGTGGTGTGAGTGTGTTGTATGAGTCTGTGTGGTGTGGGTGTGTTGTATGAGAGTGGGTGTGTTGTATGAGAGTGGGTGTGTTGTATGAGATTGGGTGTGTTGTAGGAAAGTCTGTGTGATGTGAGTGTGTTATATGAGTGTGTGTGTGTGTGTGTGTTATAGGAGAGTCTGTGTGGTGTGAGTGTGTTATATGAGTGTGTGTGTGTTATAGGAGAGTCTGTGTGGTGTGAGTGTGTTGTATGAGTGTGGTGTTGTATGAGTGTGTGTGTTGTATGAGAGTGTGTGTGGTGTGTGTTATAGGAAAGTCTATGTGGTGTGAGTGTGTTGTATGAGTCTGTGTGGTGTGAGTGTGTTGTATGAGTTTGTGTGGTGTGAGTGTGTTGTATGAGTTTGTGTGGTGTGAGTGTGTTGTATGAGTCTGTGTGGTGTGAGTGTGTTGTATGAGTCTGTGTGGTGTGAGTGTGTTGTATGAGTCTGTGTGGTGTGAGTGTGTTGTATGAGTCTGTGTGGTGTGAGTGTGTTGTATGAGTCTGTGTGGTGTGGGTGTGTTGTATGAGTGTGGGTGTGTTGTATGAGAGTGGGTGTGTTGTATGAGATTGTGTGTGTTGTATGAGATTGTGTGGGTGTCATAGGAAGGTCTGTGTGGTGTGAGTGTGTTATATGAGTGTGTGTGTGTGTGTGTTATAGGAGAGTCTGTGTGGTGTGAGTGTGTTGTATGAGTGTGTGTGTTGTATGAGAGTGTGTGTGTGGTGTGGGTTATAGGAAAGTCTATGTGGTGTGAGTGTGTTGTATGAGTGTGTGTGTTGTATGAGAGTGTGTGTGTGGTGTGGGTTATAGGAAAGTCTATGTGGTGTGAGTGTGTTGTATGAATTTGTGTGGTGTGAGTGTGTTGTATGAGTGTGGGTGTGTTGTATGAGAGTGTGTGTGTGTTGTATGAGAGTGTGTGTGTGTGTTTTATGAAAGTGTGTGTGGTGTGAGTGTTGTATGAGTTTGTGTGAGTGTTTTATGAGATTGTGTGTGTTGTATGAGAGTGTGTGGTGTGTGTGTGTTACATGAGAGGTGGGTGGGTGTTGTATGAGAGTGTGTGTGTTGTATGAGAGTGTGTGTGTGTGTGTGTGTGTGTGTGTGTTACATGAGAGGTGGGTGGGTGTTGTATTAGAGTGTGTGTGTGTGTTACATGAGAGGTGGGTGGGTGTTGTATGAGAGTGTGTGTGTGTTACATGAGAGGTGGGTGTGTGTTGTATGAGAGTGTGTGGTGTGTGTGTGTTACATGAGAGGTGGGTGTGTGTTGTAAGAGAGTGTGTGGTGTGTATGTGTGTTACATGAGAGGTGTGTGTGTGTGTGTTACATGAGAGGTGTGTGTGTGTTGTATGAGAGTGTGTGGTGTGTGTGTGTTACATGAGAGGTGTGTGTGTGTTGTATGAGAGTGTGTGGTGTGTGTGTGTTGTATGAGAGTGTGTGGTGTGTGTGTGTTGTATCAGAGTGTGTGGTGTGTGTGTGTTACATGAGAGATGGGGGTGTGTGTGTGTTACATGAGAGGTGTGTGTGTGTTGTATGAGAGTGTGTGGTGTGTGTGTGTTACATGAGAGGTGTGGTGTGTGTGTGTGTTACATGAGAGGTGGGTGTGTGTTGTATGAGAGTGTGTGTGTGTGTTATTACATTTTACACAATCAGGTATAAAGTACATACACATTTTAGTCATTACTTCTTGTATATTACTTCAGAAATGTTCTGACCAAGCATAAAAAAGGGTTGTGAAGGTATGAGGTATCGTGGCACTGAGTTTTGGTGAAAATGTTTGAAGAATCCTGCTCTATTTGAATCATGAAAGAAAATCTTTGGGTTTCATGTCCCTTTAACTAACTCTCTGTCATGCAATTACAATTATAAGTAAACAAACACAATATTATTCTGCTGAATAAATTGCTTATGAATAATTAAATTAATATAAACACATTTTCAACTTTATATTTTAACTAACTAATCTGTCGAGCTTGCTGTATTTTACACAGCACATCTGGCTTTGTATATGGTCCTTAAACAAAAGAGACATGTGCAGTTAGAACTGTGCACTCGATTTGTTCTTCTGATAAAAGTAGGCAGCAATTTCTGTGTCAGCTTTTTCATTTCACTGGTTATGAGTGCATGTACATGTCTACAACAGGGGACAACACGCTTCTAAAGGGTAGAGAATTAGCATATCATGCAACACTTCCACTGTCACCAGAAAACGTGGGAAGGGTATGCAAATGAGAAGTCTTGCTGTGGTTTATCTTTTATCCGGATCACTTTATATTTATGTTTGCTTTAGTAAAAGCTTTTGAAAACCAGTAAAGGGTGGAAGTGCATAGATATTAGCTTCTCACAGATAACTGCTTTGGCCCTTTGACCTCTCAAGGTCAGCATATTACTGGATAATGTACCATGAATTTAAATAGGGCTACTTTATCAGACACTCATGATTACAGTGAGTGGGGGAGAACTAACATATCACACAATTTCTGGGTTTGTAAGAAAACTGTAGATGAACAGCACCCTCTGCTGGAAATCCTAATTCATAGCATGCAGAACAATGAAAAGCTATTTAAAATACATTTTGTTTTATATACCTAGTATAATATATATTATTTATATTTGTTATTTCACCAAAAGATTCCTCAGCACTAAAAGGGGATACAATAAAGACCCAACAGGAAGGCAGACTGGGAAAGAAGGATGCAGAGCTCTGCTCCCTTAAGAGTTTGCAATCTAAGTAGTAGTTAGAGACAGCTTGACTTTTGCAAACTAATCCCCACACAAAATGAACCTTTTAATGCCGTTATGGCGTTCTATTCCGTCCTAACCACACTGGGCTTTAGCGCCAACGCTTACTGGATGCAATCGCGGTCTGGAGCGCGTGCCTAGCATCATAGGGACACCCCCTGACCCAGTCCCATAACTGAAATCTCGTGATAGCATGCACGATCGCGGGATTTCAATTTGTCTACATCGGAACGTTGTTCTGATTTAGACAAATTGACCCTGTCATGAAAGGGTTGAAACTTAAACGCCATATAAATGTAAATAAATGTAGCACACATCAGAATATAAACATCAAGCAGTAACACATTAAGAACATACATTCATCTTTGTAAAACACTTTACCATAATGGGAACCCACTGGGACACTTTATGGATGTGATCCTTCCTTGTAAATAATACTTATGTCAGAGCCTGCAAGCAAAAAAGCTAAAACAAAGCTATTACATAAATGAAGGATATGAAGCATTAACCTCTTAGCGACAGTGACGTACCCTTTACATCAGCCTTCCACAGCTGTAGCAGTGCTGGTCTCGCCAACAGCTGTTAGACTGCGCTATTTCCAGAAGTCTCATAGCCTGACACATACAGAAATAGCGCCATATCGCCCATCAGCAAGACCTGTGCTCTTGCAGACCTGGAGACGCTACAGACAGCCAACGTACTGGCTATGTCTGCCGCCATTAAGGGTTTTCTATGACAGAGTCTAAGAAAAAACTAATACTAATGAATATACATAAATGATTAAACACATTATTGTTTTAACAGATTATAGCATTAATGCAAGAGTAGATAGGCGTTTTGCTGTTTATGGGCTGCAGTAAGTAGCAATACCTTTTATTAGACTTAATATTTTATTTTAAAAAACACACACAAATACACTATTATATATTGATCTAATATTAGTATACACACATACATATACATTATTATATAATTATCTTATATCATTATAAACACATATATACACTATTATATATTGATCTAATAATAGTATACACACATACATATACA
>NC_069502.1:1036009782-1036022282 GCF_027579735.1 Bombina bombina
CAGATATATGGGAGCGTTAGGTTTGTGAAGATCGCAGTGTGCAGAAACCCTGTTTAATATGATGAAATTACTGTAACTTACACTCACAAAAATGTAAGTATGAAATCAAAACAAACATTTTAAGAACGCTATTGTTAAACGCCATTTCTAGATGTTGCAGTTGTGATTTCCGTTTTCTTGTGTTTCCTGCAGATCTTGTTAGCTGTACAAAATATCACGTACATGTCTATTAAATCCACTTCTGATGGACTATACAATAGGGATCACTTACTCATATTAATCTAAAATTACATTTGTGGTAATTTCAGAGTGTATTACACATGCACAGCAGAATTATTGTAAATTGTCTTGGAATACTCGAAATCATGTTAAAAAGCACTTTATCAAATGCCTTTGGTTGATCACATTGACGTGTCCATTTTGTTGTTGGTATATAGTGCAAAACACGGTCTGTGATCACCAAATTCAATGTTGTCCATTCCCGGGTGACTTTTCCTCTATCTACTCAGATTCAATCCAACCATTTTTCAATATGGAAATTGTGTTATTTGCATTGTGATCACATCAATGATGAAAACGGTGTATTGGGAGACGTTAAACAGTTGATAAACACATTAGGAAAGATAGGAATCGACACATTTTGTTATGTAATTTTGGTGGATTCCAGTTGATTTGCCAGTTCTATTTACTGACGGGAACAGCTTTGAAATCAATTTTAAAAAGGAAAAAAAATATTTCAGATTTTCTGGAATGGGGACAAATTGAAGTGTGTTTAGATATTAGTAGCTGGAAATGCAGCTACGTTCAATGCCTCGTCAAGCAGTTTGTAATGGTCTAGTTAAAGAAATTCTAGTTATTCAATACAATGTCATGGCTACATATTGTACGTGTATTATCACAGTTATGCATACTACATAAAGGGACAGAAAAGTTGAAAAATGCTCGAATGTTTAAGAGAACAGCTTCTTAACCCCTTTACCCAATGAAACATATATATACACGTCATGCGTACAAAGTTCCTTGTACTGCATAACGTATACAGTATATACACATGTTGGAGCTGTAGGAAGCTTCAGCAGTCTTGGCTGTAACTTTACAGCCAAGAGCTGGAATTCCTGTGCTTCAGGCATCTGCCTGCATATGGAACCAGAGCACGATCGGTGCTCCAGTTCCATACGAGGGCAGATGCTTGATAGTTAGAGACACTTACACTGTGTGTGTCACTGTCTGCAATGATCAGCTTCTTTTGCCGACAGGAGGCTGGTGGGCTGCACAGAGGCAGTTGGGGGAGTGGTAGGGGCCCTAAACTACAGAAAAAAACAAAATTTATGCTTACCTGATAAATTTCTTTCTCTTGTGGTGTATCCAGTCCACGGGTTCATCCATTACTTGTGGGATATTCTCCTTCCCAACAGGAAGTTGCAAGAGGACACCCACAGCAGAGCTGTCTATATAGCTCCTCCCCTAACTGCCACCCCCAGTCATTCGACCGAAGACAAGCAAGAAAAAGGAGAAACTATAGGGTGCAGTGGTGACTGTAGTTTAAAAATAAAAAACACCTGCCTTAAAGTGACAGGGCGGGCCGTGGACTGGATACATCACAAGAGAAAGAAATTTATCAGGTAAGCATAAATTTTGTTTTCTCTTGTAAGGTGTCCAGTCCACGGGTTCATCCATTACTTGTGGGATACCAATACCAAAGCTTTAGGACACGGATGAAGGGAGGGATAAGGCAGGAACTTAAACGGAAGGCACCACTGCCTGCAAGACCTTTCTCCCAAAAATAGCCTCCGAGGAAGCAAAAGTATCAAATTTGTAGAATTTAGAAAAAGTATGAAGCGAAGACCAAGTTGCCGCCTTACAAATCTGTTCAACAGAGGCCTCATTTTTAAAAGCCCATGTGGAAGCTACCGCTCTAGTGGAATGAGCTGTAATTCTTTCAGGGGGCTGCTGGCCAGCAGTATCATAAGCTAAACGGATTATACTTCTCAGCCAAAAAGAAAGAGAAGATGCCGAAGCCTTTTGGCCTCTCCTCTGTCCAGAGTAGACAACAAACAATGCAGATGTGTTTGACGAAAATCCTTAGTAGCTTGTAAATAAAACTTTAAAGCACGAACCACATCAAGATTGTGTAATAGACGTTCCTTCTTTGAAGAAGGATTAGGACACAGTGACGGAACTACAATCTCCTGATTGATATTCTTATTAGATACCACCTTAGGAAGAAATCCAGGTTTGGTACGCAACACTACCTTATCTGTATGGAATATCAGATAAGGGGAATCACACTGTAAGGCCGATAACTCTGAAACTCTTCGAGCCGAAGAGATAGCTACCAAAAACAGAACTTTCCAAGATAAAAGCTTGATATCTATGGAATGCAGAGGTTCAAATGGAACCCCTTGAAGAACTTTAAGAACTAAATTTAAACTCCATGGCAGAGCAACAGGTTTAAACACAGGCTTGATTCTAACTAAAGCCTGACAAAACGCCTGAACGTCTGGAACATCTGCCAGACGCTTGTGCAGAAGAAAAGACAGAGCAGAAATCTGTCCCTTTAAGGAACTAGCTGACAATCTCTTCTCCAATCCTTCTTGGAGAAAGGATAATATCCTAGGAATCCTGACTTTACTCCATGAGTAACCCTTGGATTCACACCAATGAAGATATTTACACCATATCTTATGATAGATTTTCCTGGTGACAGGCTTTCGGTATCAATGACCGACTCGGAGAAACCACGTTTTGATAAAATCAAGCGTTCAATCTCCAAGCAGTCAGCCGCAGAAAAATTAGATTTGGATGTTTGAATGGACCTTGGAGTAGAAGGTCCTGCCTCAGCGGCAGAGTCCATGGTAGAAGGGATGACATGTCCACCAGATCTGCATACCAAGTCCTGCGTGGCCACGCAGGTGCTATCAAAATCACCGAAGCTCTCTCCTGCTTGATCTTGGCAATCAGACGAGGGAGCAAAGGAAACGGTGGAAGCTTGGCGTTCTGACGAGACGCCATGAGATCCAATTCTGGTTTGCCCCAAAGGGGAAAATGGTGGGAACACATAAGCCAGGCTGAAGGACCAGGGCACTGCTAGAGCATCTATCAGCGCTGCCTGGGGATCCCTTGACCTGGACCCGTAACAAGGAAGCTTGGCGTTCTGACGAGACGCCATCAGATCCACTTCTGGTTTGCCCCATAGTTGAATCAGCTGGGCAAATACCTCCGGATGGAGCTCCCACTCCCCCGGATGAAAAGTCTGCCGACTTAGAAAATCCGCCTCCCAGTTCTCTACTCCTGGGATATGGATAGCTGAGAGATGGCAAGAGTGAACCTCTGCCCATAGAATTATCTTTGAAACCTCCAACATTGCCAGGGCGCTTCTTGTCCCCCCCTGATGGTTGATATAGGCTACAGTTGTGATATTGTCGGATTGAAATCAGATGAAACTGACCGCAGCTAGTTGAGGCCAAGCCTGAAGAGCATTGAATATCGCTCTCAGTTCCCGAATGTTTATCGGAAGGAGGGCTTCCTCCTGAGTCCACGAACCCTGAGCCTTCAGGGAGTTCCAGACTGCGCCCCAGCCCAGAAGGCTGGCATCTGTTCTGACTATAGTCCACTCTGGCCTGCGGAAACTCATTCCCCTGGACAGATGGACCCGAGAGAACCACCAGAGAAGAGAATCCCTGGTCTCTTGATCCAGATTTAGCAGAGGGGACAAATCTGTGTAATCCCCATTCCACTGATTGAGCATGCAAAGTTTCCTCTCTCTAGAAATAAAAATACTGAACATACCTCAAAGCAGGTAATCTGCAGGCCGTTCCCCCAACTGAAGTTTTCCCATATTCATCAGTTATGTGTGAGAACAGCAATGGACCTTAGTTACAAACCGCTAAGATCATCAAATCTCCAGGCAGAATTCTTCTTCTAATTTCTGCCTGAGAGAAAAATAGTACAACGCTGGTAACGTTTAAAAATAAACTCTTGATTGAAGGTAAAACTACACTAAGTCACCACATATCTCTTGATACTTCCTTTCTTGTCGAAAGTTGCAAGAGAATGACTGGGGGTGGCAGTTAGGGGAGGAGCTATATAGACAGCTCTGCTGTGGGTGTCCTCTTGCAACTTCCTGTTGGGAAGGAGAATATCCCACAAGTAATGGATGAACCCGTGGACTGGATACACCTTACAAGAGAAAATATTTTAAGGGAGAGGGAGGGATGGGAAGTTACACTATAGAAAATATGTTGGAATGGGGGAGCCATAACAAATGATCACCGGAGGGGGGAGGTGTGGGGACCATTACACTTCAGGAAATTTTTTTTATCTATAGGTACAGAAAGAAAGTTGCCAGTACTAAAGATGGCCGCCATTAGTGGAAGGGGTGAGGGTTAGAGAGCTATTTGGGGAGGATCAAGGAGGTGGGAGGGTTGAGGAGGATCACTACACTGAAGAAAAAAAAAAAAAAAAAAATATATATATATATATATATATATATATATATATATATATATATATATATAAAATAATAATAAAAAATAAATAAACCTAAACTGCATACTGGCAGACTCTCTGCCAGTACCTCAAATTGTGGTAACCAGTGGGGGGTGAGGGAGGGAAGAGAGCTGTTTAGGAGGGATCAGGTAGGGATCAGGGGGTGGGAGGTGTCAGGTGGGGGGGGGTAATCTCTACAATACAGCTAAAATTAATCTTATAACCCTTTATTAATCTTGCAATTCTTTCAATGCCAGGAACAATAGAAGTGTGGTGCACAGCTATAATTCTAATTACCAAAAACCGATGGCAAAGCCATATATGTAGGGTTGCCACCTCAGCCATGTTTTCGTGGACACTTATGAGTTACACATGTTGCAAGGTGTGTAGGAAGGAACATGTGTTGTGTTATTGGACAGCTTTATTCAAACTCCTCCTTGCACATCCTGCAGCAGGTGTAACTCATAAGTGTCCAGGAAAACATGGCTGAGGTGGTAACCCTACATGTAGGTCTGCTATTTCTGAACAAAGAGGATCCCATAGAAGCTTTTACAATCACTTGTGCCATGATTGCACAAGCAAGTATGTAAATAATTTCAGTGAGAAACCCAAAGTTTGTGAAAAAATGGCGGTGAAATGTTGGCATGAAATACACCAAAATGGGCCTAGATCAACACCTTAGGTTGTCTACTTAAAAATATATATACAGTGCTTGCTTCGGCAGCACATATACTAAAATTGGAACGATACAGAGAAGATTAGCATGGCCCCTGCGCAAGGATGACACGCAAATTCGTGAAGCGTTCCATATTTTTGCAGCAGTCTGAGGTTTCTGCACATTCCATTTAACACGCCATAAGAAACACTTCAAGGGTTAAAAGAAGGACATTTCTGATCTTGCTCAAGAAGATGTACTCTTGTGAACAGAGCAGTGTTCTCCGCGGTCCAGTGCTGTTTCACCACATCCCCCATCTCACCAGGATAAGACTGAGCGTTTCCTATGTGTGTTAGAGGACTGTTACAATAGTTGCTATGCACTTTATTCATCTGATAACAGATGACCATTTTATTTTGTTTTATTTTGTAGCCTTTTTCTTGTATCATTTAATACGTTTTATCAGTTCAGTGAACTGATAAATATGTCTAAGATCCATTGCTTCCTCCTGTGGCATCACATTCCCGGCACCCACACGAACTGCATTAGAGTGTCATATGTTGTAAGGTACTGACTTACTGTTACATTCTGCCAGGATGGTGGTGATCTTGCACTTTGTGTCTAATAGGTTTGCTATGATTTTACTGTGAGGTCAACCTCAGAATTACTCTGTGGTAATGACCCTTATTTAGTTAAATGATAATCTTGTCTACACATTTACTGGTGTTATTACTTCAAGAGATTTCCTTTTGCCAACATTATTACGTAAAGTTATTTTTATTTTATGGTGGAGTACTCAAGCCAGAAGTTTATTAACTTCTTTAAAACGTTCTACAAATGAAAGTTTTAAAGCAGTTAATAACACCTGCTTATAAACGTCATGCAGCAATATATCTATAGAAACACTTGCTTTAAAATACTTTGCCACCAAAGTGAACAGTGTAGGCCTGAATGTGAAGCCCTCATAATGTATACAATAATGTGTAACAATGTTCAATACATTGGCTTCCTCCTTGTATTGAGGAGGAACTATTTTTGGTAACGTTTAACCTGCAAGGCCAACAGTGTATGTCTTACCACGTGCTTTGTATTTGAAATATCTTTTGTCAAATACGTAATGGTACATTAAGAAAAATGCCAACTAAATTAATATTTTAGCACTTACTTTATGTGCCAAATAGCTGTTTTATTTGTGATTGTAGTTATTGGATCATAACAATGAATAATAATACTATGTTACACCTATCACAGAAAATAGTAATCTTCCTAATTTAATCTGGAGGTGCTTTCCCTTTGACAGTAACCTTCCATCCATTGGGTTTAAGATTCTATATTTAGATAGGATTACTTTGTGTTAATTTTCTATACACCTATGTTGCTTAAAGTGATTGCAAATTTTGATGAATTAGGGCCCAGTGTCAAAAAGTTGTCTTGGGGACAGGGGCGTTTTAATTCAGTAAAGTTTATAAAGACGTTTATTTTTTCAAATACTTACCATTGCGTTATGGTAAACATACTGCCGATTCTCCGTCCGCAGCTCCTGCTTTCTTTAGCAGATCGATGACGAATACTGCTTCGGCAAATGTTTGTGTGCCCCCTTTGGCGTCCAGCTCGTGGGACACGCAACGATTGGAGGAAGCCGGATTCATCATTGATATGCTCAACAACAAAAAAAGAGATTCAGGCGGAGGTAAAAAGCGTCTTTAAAAAGCGTCTTTGTAGATTTAATGAGTTGGGGTGCACCTGTTTCTGGGGTTGTTTTTTGATACTGGGCTTTCATTCTTGGGGGTTTGCAATCACTTTAAGCACCGTGGGGACTGCAAGTTTTAGATTCACAGTGGTTTTGTTGGTGTTTCTGTTCAAATCCACCCCCCCCCCCCCCAATTGTGAAGAATATTTTCATATTTCAGCTCAGTTCCGTTTACACCCAGCTGCTTTCATAGCATAGGATCTAGATATCACTAAATAATGAATGATCATTCACTAGTTTACAAACACGGTCTCTCCCATAATTATTTTCTGCTTGTACTCGCGGTACATTGTGTACGTCACACAACTTGTGGAGTGTTCCCTTTAGTAAGCGCTGACTTTTATTGTATCAAGCTTACATCATCTTTCAAGCTGTATTATATTTTCAGTGTGATATAATATATCATTCATGAGGTGCTGAGATGTTTGTCTTCATATAGTAAATCCCCTTTGTATTAGGGGAGTCTTTTTTTTTTCTTTCTGTGCAGTGTCTACTCCTGACAGATGTGGTACAGAAAATATCTGATCTTCGTAATTGGGTTAAAAAGAAGAGATATTTTGTCTACAAACAATTTAGAGCATATTTTGTATACAGTTTGTAAAATATATACAGCTACCATATTTTATTAGACAGGGCCAAAGTTTGATTGATACTTTAGGACTATTCATGTGAATAGACCCTAATCCAGCCTTCCTCAAAACATAGATTGGGATCTACTAGTGCTGAACAGAAATAATTATGTGCCTTCCTTTTTAACCACATAATATGGCTTCAAGAAACAAAATGTAAACCTGCTTTGTCAAAGTATCTGTAATGCTTATCTAGCACAGGAATATTAGTAAATATTGTATTAGAAACCCCCTATCTCAAATGTCCTTATGTTCAACATTTGGCAAATTAACATGTACATCATATAAACAAAGAAGTAGATTCCACCTCACTTAAAGTGCAATAAAACAGGTTGAGATCTGTGCATATCCTAAAAGGGCTAATTAAATCAAAATAGTTTGTTTAAAAATTGCTGGCAAGTATTTTAAAATCATTTTCAAAAATAAGCAAAATTAATTGCATAGCTAAGCTGCCCGGGGCAGCTAACTCCACCCCTCTTATCAGTGTTTAGACACAAGCATTGTATTTCAACTGAGTTCACAGCTTCTAGGCCTGCTTCAGCAGATAATCTATTCACTTTTGCATTTTACCAAAAGAACAGTAAACATAGATACAGCCATAAAAGGAATTGTGTGGGGGGAGTTAGAGTTTTACAATTCAGAAGCTAAAAAGAAAGGGTTAATGGCGAGGCACTGCAGTATAAATTTGCAGGTAAAGCAATTAAAGTACATATTATATTATTTTGTCTCTATCCCAACTTGTTTTATGTCCCTTTAAGTATGTAATACCTGCCCTTATCTCATTATCTCAACACTGGAGTTTGCCTTGGGTATCATGAGTGGTCGGTAAAAAAAAAAAATGTCCACAATAATACATTAGAGTCTGCATTAAACCAAAAGCTCCTAGTATTACCTCAGTTTAAACATATATTTTTTATATAATTTTATCTCATTTCCAGAAGGCAGATAGTAAGAATGGAACATTGTCTTTTTTTAGGTTTAAATAAAAGACATACAGGCTTTACTTGATCCATGTTTCCATATACACAGGTATAACCCGCTCATACAGCGTGTTAAGGACCGGAGCCCCGCTGTAAAGTGAAAACAGCCTTAAAGTGAAACAGAGCAGTTTTAGCTTTCTTTTCACTTGCTAGTGTGTTTAAAGACTTGAAAACGTGTTTGAACTAACATATATTAGAGGTGCAATATTGCTATGTTTAGTTTAACACTAGCTCAGCACAGCATTCAATTAGTATTCAATAAATACTGTACCGGTAAAATAGTGACAATTACTGTAGTAAAATTTGCCAGACACAGATTGCACTGTGATGCTGTAAACAAAGTGAACTGCGCATAACAAAATGGTGCCAGTCACTTTTCTCGCAATCTCACGAAGATTACAGCACTTCAGTTTCAAATATTTGGAGGTTGAACGTCGGCTCCACAAAGCACTGCATTAGCGAAGCGCTGTAAAGTGAGGTATACCTGTATTCTAATACATTGATTAACATTGATTGCAATTGTTTTCAAAGTGTGTTTTTTACCAAGTTTTTTGAGTAACAAAAAACTTGTTTGGTATATTTGGTATGTAGAAAGGTGTTAACAAAAAAAAACAACAAGAATTGATATACAGTATATTAGCTGCTTATTGTAAAAAGAAACAAAACAATACACAGAGAATGTTATAAAATCTGTATTTAGTTTCCAGTGTAACTACTAAACTAGGAGTGTTAGTAAGGAAATGAATGTTGTTTAAAATATTTTCTGATTAAGCATTGCCATATTCAGTACTGCATATTATTGACCTGGCTGAATAGATCTTCTTTCCTAATCTGATGGTGATCAGAACCACGGGTCACAGTCATCTTTTGCAGCCAAGGGATACGTTTGGTAAAAAGAAGCTTGATGTGGAGATATTATGATTAAATAGCACTGCATTTTATTAAAGGGATATTAAAGGGATATATTTAACAGTAAATACATAAAGATAATGATGTAGTCAAAGCAAAGATTATTTAGGATAACATGTAGATGCATTTTTACAATTATATTAGTTGTTTAAATATTGAATATATAAGTGTAAAGGTTTAGTTTCTATAAATGAATGGGTGCTATCATATTTAAACTTAAAGGGACAATCAAGTCAAAATTAAACTTTCATGATTTAGAAAGAGCACACAATTTAAAGAAACTTTCCAATTTACTTAAATTATCAAATTTTGCACAATCTTTTTATATTCACACTTTTTGAGGCACCAACTGCTACTGAGCAGGTGCACAATTTCACAGGGTATACATATACTAGTCTGTGATTGGCTGATGTCTCTCATATGACACAGGGGGCTGGGAAATTTGAGAAAAAAAATATTTGCCATAAAAAAATCTACTACTTTTATGAAACTCAGAGTAAGTGTTGTTGCATTGTCTTATTGTTATTGTGCAATTTTTAATTATGCAATTCTGTTGTATTTAGTGGTCCTTTAAGTTTTCCCTTATCTATCTTTTCTGCTGAGGACAATTAGGAACAGATATAAAACAGACATTAAAAAAAATATGCAAACAAGACTTGTGTAAACTCTGCTAGATGTAGAATGGCCAACTGGCAACTTGTGGGCCACATGCAGCCCTCTGCACTAGAAGTAAAAATGTGTGCCATAGTTTTTGTGGTCTCAGGTAAAAAGCAGAGCTAAATATATGCGAATTGGGGACTTCTGGTTAATGGGAAAACTCAAATTACTCCTTTGATGGAGAGAACAGTAGCTAGAGGGTACCCTGCAATATTACTTAAATATGGAAAATATAATGCAACTTTTTTTTATTACACATAATTAATAATTTTATATTACTATCATGTTTAATATCCCTTTAATGAAAGTAGTTATATATTTTTATTGATATATTTTTAAAACTATTTTGGCATTATTAGAATTTCTGTGTCCCTTAGACAAATATTTAAACATATTACACTTAATATATGTCAACATAATACTGTAGTTTTTAAAAACTCTTGCATTTTATTTCAGTCTCCGCAAACTATTCTATTTGCATAGATTTGACGCACACAATCTCCACTATGTAAAATATAGGCAAAAATATGAAAGTTTATTAGTATTGAACGTTTGGCTTATGGTACCAATAATTGCAGCAAACGTTTACATTTTAGCCTGATTCCACCAGGAAATTGTTAGAATTGGAGACATGGAATGTGCACTACTCAATACAGTGATGTGTGTATACTTCTATAGACCACAGAGTAAAAGATGAACGTGTTGCTGTAATTGGTAAAATATCAAATGAAATTACTCTTGAACCAAAATGTTAATTTTGTTTATAATAGTTTGGTCTTTATTCTTAAACCTTCTTGTGCAAGAAATCATTTGGGCTTTACCTGAGCTTGGACATAAAGCATTTTATGAAAGGCCACTGCAAGTATCCACCATTCACTTCCAGCTACAGAATATTCAGATAACAAATGCATGCTAACATTGCACAACTACAAAATACTTCTTCGTATTTTAATATTAAAGTTGTGCACATTAGGTTTCTAGTTTGCATTGCTTATTTATTCATTACATTCACCTAGCCAGATAAAAAGAACAGTCATCTCAAAGCAAGCTGATTTATTTTTATAATTAAATATGCATTATGAATATATATTATTGCTAGTTATGTTTTCTATGGGAAATAATGTCCTATACATTTCCCTGTTGCATATACGGTTTTGTCATATGTGCAAATTTGCTTGAATATGGGAGATTTTGTCCATATAGACAAACCAAAAAGCAAAATGTAAAATGTATTCTTTTTATTACATATACTAGTTCAATGAATGTTATATATATAATTTAGCTTATAGAAAAAAACAATATAATGTATTCACTTGTACTGTTCTTTAACATATGAACACTGCTTGATTTTGGGTGACTGTCTTTTTAAGTTAGAAATGAATTGTAGAGTATAATACATGGCACGGTTATTGCAAGACTGTTGGTACCAATGCACATCTTTTCATATACACCCTTTGTATGTCAGCATTGCCAAAACCCATTTTAGATACACATTTCATAATCACTGCCACATTTAATGTCACAAGGCACATGTAAAAAGCCATTGCTATACACATAGTGTTAGAACTGTCCTGCGGAGGAGAACTTGAATGCTATATTGAGATATTACTAGATAGTGTTGGATCTTGCACCACTGGTTACTTCATTTTGACATATATGTATATAAGAAAGGAAGCAAACACTGGGCTGTATTTACTAAACAGTGTTAAGCCGCAAGGCGCTTTAGGAATAAACGTTAGGATTTAGCACCAAAAAAGAAAAAAAAAAAGAAAAAAAAAAAAAAAAAAAATATATATACAGTTTTGACAGGTAAATAAAAAATAAAGAAACAAGGCTCTATTTCTGTTTAAAAGGAGTGATAGCAAAAATGCTAAAAATTCTCAGGTATTTTGGGCAAGTTCTTCTCTGAATTTCCCAGTAGTGAAGGGATTAAACTTTTTTCAGCTAGGCCCCATTTTGGAATTAGGACATGTTTTGCAACCTCCATTTATAATATTGTCCAAAACAAACAGGTATGTATTTTTTTAATATTTTTTATAAATCAATATACCACACAAAACAAAGATTCAGATTTGGTCATGCTTAGTTAGAATGTTACCTAAGTTGCCAAGATGTCAACTCTCTTATCACACTGTGGGCAAGGGCTACACTAAGAGTTTCTAAGTGCTTATTTTGCAAGAAAACAAATAAGTTGCTTACTGGGTTTTTATTTTTTTACACAATTTGTATCTTTTTAGGTTTACTTTGATTTAACATATTTGTTTTTACCAAAAGGAGTACTGCTTCATATACCTTTAAAGGGACAGGAAACCTCAACATTTTCTTTTTATGATTTGTATAAAACATACCATTTTAAACAACTTTCCAATTGACTTACATTATCAAATTTGCTTTGTTCTTCTTGTTATCTTTTGCTGAAGTAACAGTATTGC